>NC_142527.1:10570200-10652700 GCF_964205215.1 Stylophora pistillata | reverse complement strand
ACAGATCAGTAACTACGTCAGGCGTAGAAGTCAAAACCAAGTCCAGAATATTTTTACCACGAGTGGCAGAAGTAATTACTTGAGTGAGGAATAGGTCGTTTATGATTTCGTAGGTCTTCAGGTAAAGTTGATCAGTGAGGAGGGGTATCTGATTTATCCAGTCAAAGTTCGGCAGATTAAAATCTCCAACGAGGAAAATCTTATTGAAAGTCAAGTTGTTAATACGGGAGCAAGATTCTTGAAGGAGAAGCATGTATTCTATACCAGTATTTGGGGGACGGTAGAAGACACCAAACAAGAGCTTAAGACCGGAGGCAGTTTGCAGTTCATTCCACATTAGCTCACAATCAGTTTCCAGATCGTATCTTCTGACTACCACAAAATCATTCCGTGATGCAAACAGAATTCCTCCCCCTTGACGATCCTGACGATCTTTCCTGTGTAGCTGGTAACCTGAGGGAAGGATTTCATGGTCAAGAATACATGAGTTTAGCCATGTTTCAGTAACAGCGATGATATCCAGGTCAGCACTATAAACTGCAGCTTGAAAATCCAGCAATTTGTTTTTCAGCGATCGAGCATTTGTGAGTAAGCAACGAAGCCTTCCTGATCCAGATGTGGGCTTTGGAAGGCTGGCGCTAGAAGAAGAATGAAGAAGCTGGGCCATAGTTGCGGTGGTCTGTGCGGAATTTATTGTGGAGAAGTGATCACAAGCTCAGTGTCACTGACGTCGGCAAAAGGTAACGTGGATAGAAGGCAGCGAGGACAAGTCCAACAGATATTACCGGCTTGTTGCATCAGTTTATATTGGCGGGGATATACACTTCCACAGTTTATATGGCACCATAGAGAGCACGAGTCGTAGCTTATAGCTCGATGGTTTCGAGCCACGGTTCGTCTACAGATTGAGCATTTATGAGAAATCGGACCAGGGTTGAGAGAAACGTCGCCGCTTTTGAAAAGACGAGTTTGCTGGAAACTGCTGTCGGAATTTGCATAGTAGCTCACCCGCAAGTTTAGATATCTTTTCCTACGTGTAGCAAAGGCAAGATGGCGGACATGATTCCTCGAAGAGGAGTGATGAAAATTCAGCGAAAAATTAACCACAGGAGAGCCAAACTTCGTAGGCAGATAAACCGAGTCAGTGGAAAAACTACGAAAATCATTTTGTCGTCCAGAGGATGTCAGAAAGATCAAACGGGTCAGCAAAAGCCAAGACGACGAAAATACACAACCGATCGCCATTGCGACCGGTTATGTATTTATGTGGATATATACTCAGTCGCGCTCAACAATATAGTAAGGTTCTCTCTCATTCCGCACCCTGAGCCATCCAGTCGACAAAAACTCAGAACACGATCTGATTTATGCGGAGTTAATGTACAGGAAAAGAAAGAAGTGGGTAAATCATTTACCCACTTCCTTCTTTTCCTGTTCATTAAATATACAATAAACATACTTAACAATTATTCCACGAGCGTGCGTTGGATATGAGACGATAGATAGCCAACGAGGCACGTAGCGTCGAGTTGGCTATAATCGTCTCATATCCAACAAGCGCGAGTGGAATAATTTTTTATCAAAAAAAAAACGCTTCCAAGATATTACAAAATCTTCTTGACTTTATTTTGTAAGATATTTGGCTATGGTATATTGGCTCATATACCGTAATGGCTTAGCCAATAAGAAGTCTTGAATTGCATTATCCAATGATCCAGTTTTTGATAAAATTAATTATACATTACATATACATTAAATATACAATAAACATACAAATACTCAGAAACAGTTTTGAGAGAGTTTCTCAAAACTGTTTCTGAGTATTTGTATTCAAGTCTCAGAACCAACTATAGTCGTCGGGCTATTTCACATCAAAGGTGTCTCTAGGTACCTTTTTGAGGTCATCATGGAAATTTTGGGCTTTCTCAACTTGAAAAGAAACGGAGCAGGCTTAAATCCTGGGAGCAGGTAGTGGGGAAGGAAAAGAGAGGGAGGGGAGGTGGTAGAGGAAAACTCCTTGCTTGGCCTGGTTGGGTAGGTGGCCTAAACTAAGGTGTAAAAATTGAGGGTCTTTTGAATTGAATAGAGGCCGCAGTCATTATTAATTATGTAAGATTTCTTTACAAGAACAAAACTACAGTCATAAAATGCCTCTCTTTGTTCTCGACATTAAAAAGTTATCAATTCATAACAGCGTTAAGCTAGGTGAAAGGGACTCAAACTTTCACCGAACAGGAGACTTCTTTTGGACAGACTAGAGAGGACTAGGACAAGTTGTTCCTGGACGCGTGCATGATCACAGCTAAGAATAACAGGCGGATAAATGGACAGCTGACCGATAATCCTCCCTGTCCTGGTGTAGTAAAAAATATAGATTTGAGGAAAATTTATGAGTCATTAATTTGCATGGCTTGTTGAATAAAAAGAGAACAGTTTAATTGTCACTAAAAAGCAACAACAATGAAACAAAAAAACACTTTCGTGTTGCAGTTGTAGCAAGCGAAAAAGCACCTAGCTGATTATCAACTCCGGAAAATTTTTAAAATTTTACCTTACGACGGAAAAAATTAAAAAAAAAACTTCTATACCTTGTCATCAAAGACAAAGTTAATATATTTTCTTGTCAAAACACACCTGCTTTAAAGGAAGCCTTGAATCCCTTGTACACAGTGGTAGAGTTTCCGTTGCTTTTGAACTGAACCCAAACTATGTTCCCTTGACTTAGTATCGAGTTCGGTTTTGTACCTCCACACAAACGATTGGTCAGAATTGGACCAAAATGGCCATATAGTGCATAAAAATAGATGAGTGCTTCACGGAACTCAACATAATCATTTTTACAATCCTCACTGTCCTCTAGTTCAAATGTGTCGAAGATTATCTGGACTTTCCGTCCCTCAGAAACAATTAAAAACCATTGTTCTGCGTAACTTGAAGGGTAGTTCTCAATGTCAACTTTTGGTGTGCCAAACTCAATGGTGTCATCTTCAGATGCATTCAGATAGTTTATGTCACCTCCTGTTAAATGAAAGCAGTCTTTTACTAAATAAAAAATAAACGAAGACAATAAAAGTTGTCAAGAGCATTAGTAGTAAGTAAGTAAGTAAAGGCCTTATTTAATGAGGGTAGCACTAAAATAGTAAAGAATACTAATAAACCAGTGACCCTCCTAGCACTAAAATTACAACTACAATATTAGAGATATTAAAAACTATAGCTTAACTACATAAAAATGAGCCATGAAAATTGCAGAATAAAATGATTTAAAACCTGTTGGTCATTGAAAATGCTCTTCCAGAGTGATGTTTTAAAACTACTTAAGGTGGCCAGTTTTCGAGTTGATAGTGGCAGGGTGTTCCACGTTTTACATGCTGTCGCTGTAAAAGTTCTTCCTTCTTCCTTTTGAAGTTTGACGATCGGACAAGCTACATTAAAATTTGCATATCTGGTTTCTCGTGAGTGAGTTTTACTAGAAAGTTTCAGCAAAGTTTTTGAGTAAGCAGGTACATTTCCCTATAACCGTCTATATACAATGAAGCATTTTGCTATCTTGGCCTGTTCATAAAAAGGTAGTCATTTAAGTTTGTTAAATAACTTTACAGAGGAGGCTCGAGAATCAGCGTCTAAAATAATCCTAGCAGCCCTTTTCTGCAGCTTTAAGACACGGTTGAGCCAATGTTTGTCACAGCTGGACCAAACAACATTTAAATAATCCATTACTGGCCTTATCATAGCATTATAAAATAGAAGGCGATGTTTTAGTGGTAAGCAGTTTCTGATCTTCTTCAAAATGCCTATTCTCTGCGATAATTTCTTGCATAATTTATCAATATGAGGAATAAATGTTAATTCCTGATCTATCTCCAGTCTCAAAAGTTTTGCAAATTGCACATTTTCAAGTTGCTTTCCATTAATAAGAACCTCGAGATCATGTTCAATTCTGGTTGAGACGGAGTCGCTTACCAGTGAAGGTAAGCACTTTTGTCTTGTTCTCATTGAGAGGAAGTTTATTGGCTGTTTCCCATTGGTTGACCTCGGAGATCGCTGTGGTCGGTGAACTTTGTAAGTTATCAGCATTTTCATAATGAGCAGCAGAAATCAATGTCGTGTCATCGGCATAGAGATCAATTTCAGCAGAACTCACATGTAGTGGAAGGTCGTTGATGTAGGCAATAAAAAGCAAACAATTAACATATATTTGATGAAAATAACATTTTCTCCCAATCGGTTTCCTCTCATCTTGCTTTAGTTCATGTTGCTCCGTTTGCACTATAGCTGCAATGTTCAAAGTTCCGACTGATCGGGTGTAAGTTTGCTAAAGATCCACTTTTTTTGTTTGGAAATAAGTCAGAGAAAAACTAGGTCGACGTTAAAGGGAACTGAAGCCTAAACTTGGTATCCTTTTAGTCTTCATTACTAGTTAGCTTCAGACAAAATTAGAGGAATTCATTTACTTCTTGTCACTTACGAGAAAGGTCGATTGCACAATACACCATAAACAAATTACTGACGGTAAATTTCAAGAGTCCTTTCGTGGTATTTCGAGTGATGCAAAAATGCACGCGGGTGAAGTGAAAAATTAAAGGAAGCCCAAGAACACCAGCTTTTTCTCGAAACGAAATTAGTACTAAGCCCGTAGAATTTCACACTGTGTTTGCAAGAAAATTATAAGCATACCGCAAAAATACTCTCTCTACATAAACGAACAAGACAACGCATTGTGTAATACAGGAGAACCCGTTTTAAGCAGCACCGTATTAAGCAGTCACCCTGCATTAGGCGGTCATGTGAAGGTGTAGTCTGATCGTCCGGGTGAGTGTAGTCCTGAGAAGGACTGTTGTCGGTGGTAGTGACTGACGTTTCGACAACCTGTGCGGAAGTCATCATCAGAGTCAAGTGAATGATTGTTGTCAGTAGAATGTTCTTATTCCAGTTCGTGTGAAATGATCGGTTGGTTTTGCCGTGATATTATTGGCTGTAAGACTCAAGTGACGTAAGTCGGTCGTGATTGGTCTGTTTCGATCTGTCGGTAAAGTTAGGTCGTTCTTTTTCGGTCGTTTGTGATGTTTATGTCGTGAATGAGTCGTTTGTATGGGGCGGGTAGTTGTTGACATCTGTTTAGGGGAGTCTGTTCCAAGTTAGTAAACCAGCTTTCCAGAGTCAGTCGTTGAAAATAGTCAGTGCTGTAGGTTAGGCATTGCACAGAGTCCCAGTCAATGTTGTGGTTGGTAAGTCGATGGTGTTCAGCAATGTGATTGCTGACATCACCTTTCCTCGTCGCCCATCTGTGTTCAGTCAGTCTTGTTGTGAGGTTTCTGCCAGTCTCACCGATGTAGGAGGCTTTCGTCGGATGAAGTCGTTGTTGTAGTTGTTAGAGTTCTGATAGTTGTGGCTTTGACACGACCCGCACAACTAGTATGTGACTCGACAGACAGCTTATCCGACGAGAACAAATACCTTCACCGTGTTTTTACGAAGAACAACTACAACAACGACTTCATCCGACGCAACACTCACCGACCCACCACCACTACCAAAACAAACGACACCGCAACCCCTACGACTACAGCAACCATACCGTACATAAAAGGCATGTCTGAAAACATCACGCGCATCTTACTACCCTTCAATATCCGCGTCGCCCACAAACCCATCTCCACACTACGTCAGTTACTAACCAACGTTAAAGACAAAGACGAACCGAGGAACAGACAGGGAACGATTTATAAGATCAATTGTTCCGACTGCCAAGCCTCCTACATCGGTGAGACTGGCAGAAACCTCACAACAAGACTGACTGAACACAGACGGGCGACGAGGAAAGGTGATGTCAGCAATCACATTGCTGAACACCATCGACTTACCAACCACAACATTGACTGGGACTCTGTGCAATGCCTAACCTACAGCACTGACTATTTTCAACGACTGACTCTGGAAAGCTGGTTTACTAACTTGGAACAGACTCCCCTAAACAGATGTCAACAACTACCCGCCCCATACAAACGACTCATTCACGACATAAACATCACAAACGACCGAAAAAGAACGACCTAACTTTACCGACAGATCGAAACAGACCAATCACGACCGACTTACGTCACTTGAGTCTTACAGCCAATAACATCACGGCAAAACCAACCGATCATTTCACACGAACTGGAATAAGAACATTCTACTGACAACAATCATTCACTTGACTCTGATGATGACTTCCGCACAGGTTGTCGAAACGTCAGTCACTACCACCGACAACAGTCCTTCTCAGGACTACACTCACCCGGACGATCAGACTACACCTTCACATGTTACCCCCGGGTTCAAGCCATTTACTGTATTAGGCGGTCAGTTGTCAAAGTTTCGAATTTCTTTTACAGTTTTACAGTTTTACATCTAAGTTCGTAAAATGTGTTGCTCTCTCTTGCTTCGAGGGTCGATTTTGGGACCGGCGCTGTTTAACGTTTTCGTAACTGTATGGTTTCGATTCGAGTCCAAGAGACAGGGTGGCTAAGGCGCAAAAGATCCAAGACCTGCAAAGGATTGCTACTTGGAGCTGTTCACAAAATCTCCTGATTAACCCTGATTAATTTGCCTCCCTGTAGAACAACAACAGCACTGCGATCGTTTAGATACAGGGGCAGTTCTCTGTGGGACAGTCTACCAAAGACCATGTGGGATATAACCTTTATGGGTTCCTTTAGGTGGTTTCCTCAAGTTTTTAAGAAAGACAAGTGGTGATTTCAATGCAAGTTTTATGATGCATAGTTTAATTCGTCGATATATTTAAACCTTCTTTTATATATGGTATTCTTTATCATGAGTACTTAATTGCATTTGTTTATAAATATAGACATCTCATTGTAATTGTTTCTGAAAAACAATAAGTGGACGGAACCAATAAAGCCATTGACATTGTTATTATCAATATTAAAACATTTTGTGTTTTTTCCTGCTTCCTTTTTTGATTGATGCCCTTTGTTGGTTTCCATGTTTGGTTGTTTTTATAGTTGTTACCCACCTCTCACGGATTCGGCTATGAAGGTGAAGTTAAATCCTGTGTAATGTACAGTACCATCCGACACGAAACGAAGGTAGATCGTCGATCCAGAAACCTCGGTGTACTGTGGAGCTTTCCAGGCATATCTATACAAAAAGTTGTAACTATGTCGTCCACATGATTTCTTCGACTGGAGTAAATGACTGTAGGAAGATGCTATTTGAAGATAGTCGCACTTACAATCGGAGCACCTTTCCACGTCAAACCTGTGATAAATACCACAAACCGTTATCATTGGCCTTCGGTTCTTACCAAACTTAAAGACAAAGTGAAGATTAATCTACTGGAGACGATAATCTATTTTTTAATGACTCTGAACTCATTTTTTCACATTGTTTTTATCCTTTGCCTGACCGTGTTGGGCCTGAAAGTCCCGTTATTAAAGGATTGATTGTAATTGCAACAATAATCATTATCAGCATTATTATCAGTCATTATCGTCGGATCAAAATGAAATACCAATAGCACTATACAATGTAATTAGGATGGTATGTGCGCTCTCATGGTTAAGTGGTCAGTTCAGATGAGAGCAAGTAAACGTCATTGCGACATCACGAGTTTTGCTTTCAAAATCTTCAAACACAAAACTTTCGCAATACTCGCAAAATAATTTCAAGCACAAATAACAATTTATGGCAATGGAAGAAAACTCGCCAGTTTTTGATTTGGAATTTAGATATCTCTTTCCCCCTCCCCTCCGAACCATATGGAAAAAAAGAAAAAAAAAAGAAAAAGAAAGAAGAATTTGAGCGTTTTGCCTGTCGTGCGCTGGACGAACTCGTCGAGGGAGCTCAAGAAAAGAGGACAAAATATGCAACAAAGTAGGAAAAGAAAGTGAAATGTTTATCGTAGCACAATAAATACATGAGAGTTGTTGATGTTTTCTTTTTTTAGACTGTCTTATTCTGCTTTTTGCGACTCCTTGCTTGCCGACATTGTCTAAACGTCCACTTTATGCAGTTTTTTCTTTGCGTGTGATCAAAGTCGGGAATCCCAAGCGGGCAAGATGGCTTACTTTGCTTACTCGAGTAGCCAGTCAGAACAGAAGATTCGCTTCATATTGCCAACGGGCACTGCTAGCTATATGATAAGAGTTGTTATAGAATGATTTAATGAATTTGTTTGTCTCTGGATGTAGACGTCCATTACGATAATGATTAACAGCAGCATGAAACGAAATCGAAATAAAGTCTGAAGCGGAGAGTTTGTATGTTACTGAAGGGTTCAGACATAGCAAACGTACCAGGGAAAACGATGTACGATGTAGTCATAAGTGTCTGGAACTTCAATCCGCCAACATTTGGTCTCATTCTTGCCATAAGTACCTGACTGAGGGTATACAAGCTCACCACTGGACGCTGTGATGTTTGTTACTCCATCGGGACAAACTATTATAAAGAGAAAGTGTAGCCGGGTTCAAATGTGGATTTCATTTCTCACCCAAATTTAAGGAACTCATGGTGCGTTAATCTTCGTCAATCTTGCTGAGTAGGCACTAATAGCCTGAAGTGCATTTCAATTTTCGAATAAGTAAGACAATTTCACAGACTCGAACCTCAGTGGTGTGAACGAATTGGAATTTCTTCAGCGGAACCCTTTACATACATGCTAGCCTATCAAGCGAATAAAATTTGGTTTTGAGGTCATAACCTTACAAGAATTTTAGACCTAATTTTTTTTTAAATCTAATGTAGATAGAAATTACACGTGCAGGCAATTTTTTTTTTGAATGGAACATCTCAAGTATTTAAATTTATCAAATACTGAAGGTCCTTTCAGTATTAAATGACGTCAAGTTGTGCATGCTTGAGTTGTAGACTAACTTTTGCTTGAACTTTGGACTTGCGATTAGTGCGTGAAACTTGTGAAGATCGTTTGATCCCAGACGATATAGTTTGAAGACTGTTTTTTCTTTTATAAATGATTAGTAGTTTCTATTTACTTCCGTAATAGCCAATCAGTTTGCGCGAAAAGCACTATTCGCCTATGTGGTATGTATTAATTACAGTTGTTTAACGCGTTGAGTACAAAACCGTTGATATTGGAATCAACAAGAACTATATTGAGAGCTGAATAGATTTACACTGATTTGTATATTATACTTGATTTATGAGTTTGAAACTTACTTGAATCACACTGTCCTTTGCCAAAGAATAGTAATAAAACTGAACCAAGAGAAAATTTATTAGCCACTAGACTGAAAAAAAGGCAAGATATAGCTATTTATTAAAAACTGGATCATTGAATAATGCAATTTAAGACATTTTATTGCCTTAGCCATTATGGTAGTATGAGCCAATATACCATAATCTAATATCCGTACATTGTAACATTCGGTTTCTTCTTACAAAATAAAGTCAAGAAGATTTGTCTAATATCTTGGGGGTGTTTTTTTTTTTTTTAAATAAAACAATTATTCCACCCGCGCTTGTTGGATATGAGATGATTATAGCCAACTCGGCGCTACGCGCCTCGTTGGCTATCTATCATCTCATATCCAACGCGCGCTTGTGGAATAATTGTTAAATAGCCTGGTTTATTTGTGACTTCTTAACGAAGAAGTAAGGATATCGCGAAAATAATGGGACATGATTTTATTTTGGCGAGAATGGATTGGGACAAGTCAAGACTTTGACCGCAAGAGAATAAATAAAGTGGAAAAAAACGAGATGAAATAAGACTGAGGATGAAACACAAATAAATTCGAAACTGAAAGTTCTTTCCTCAGTTGATGGAAAGTTTACAATTATGAGGTCTATATAATAGCCGCCCTAAGGCCCTTAGGTCGAAATTCCTCGGCTGAGCCCTTACCGTGTGACTGTCTAAAAACGAAGCACTCCTTTATGCACTGATTTCAACAGACGATAGACTTTCATGGGCTTTCACTTTCAAGATTCAGCTTATCAAAACATTACGAGCCAAAACGATATCGTTCACTTCAAATATCATGCTTGCGGCCTGGCAAGGTTGAGCAGGATTATCTCACAGGGCGTTCGCAAAGGGAAATCTACCAGCGATCCTTTTCACAGTAACACAAATATTTACAAAATAAAGATGAATGAAATGAAAATCAAAGTCAACCTGACTTGAAGCGAGGGAAGTGATACAGTTGCGTCGCTCTTTGGTAGAATGCGAATGTTTTAATACATGATGGATGGACAACTTACCTATGACAGAAGCAGCTGTAACCAATTGGTGGGAATTAAATACCTCCATTCTTTAACGCGTATGGTAAAGTTCCTTTTGTCTAAAACAGTAAAAGATCAGGATTCATTGAGTATATTTTGAAAAATGCCCGCTGCACAGTTTGTAAAATAACAGCGATCCTCTTACCTTTCCTTATAAAAATTAGTGGCATCTCAAAGGGTCATGGTAACAGGCCTAGGTCAGTGGGTTACAATGGAGCTTTAAAAATCGCGCGTAATTTAAGTTGTTTGGATCTGCACACGTAGCATTTATTTTATTGTCCTTAGACAATCGCCCTAGGTTAGAAGTGAATCTCAGCCTTGGTGAGCTTTAATGATCTTCGCTCATATAGACAAGCTTAACAGTCTAAAACATTCTATATGATTGCATCATCTTCTATTTTTAGATCAGTATCATTATGAATGAGCACATGACCAAGCATAATGAGGTAAACAACGGCGCATTCTGGAGTATTCTAGAAAGTCACTCCACAAATGGCAAAAGATATAGGAAAATGAAACCTGTATTCACACTAACGAGGCTTCTCAAGTTGTTTGCCATGAACTTCTCGGAGAACGTGTCGGACAAATTTTGCAAGGTAATATAATGTATTATAAACCCAGTAAAATGTTCTTGACTAGCCTTTATCTCAATTCTATTTCTACCGTATTTCTACAAACCTCTACGAGGTTTCTTTTGAAATTTGTTCATGACTTCGTGGTTAATCGTGTCAGTGCTTGAAGTGAGGTACATTTAATGAAGGGAAACATACTATGTACATCAACTGTATTGCTCGTTTCTTGATGAGTAGTCTGCCTGAAAGCGTATCTTTTCTCTGGTAAGCAAAACATTATAATCATTTTTCATTCTGATTAACAACTCCGTAGAAAGTTTTACAGAGTTTAAGTTTTTCACTGCTCATCAGCCGCTAGATTCGAGCACCAATAGGTCTTAATTGAGGTCCAAAAGAAGCAAACGCCTTGAATTGGTTTAGTTTGCTAAAATATGGTACTTTCTGGAGTCAGTGTACTATGCCAGTTGTGTGTTATTTTTAGTGGATGCTGTTCGGTGTTGTTGAGAAGGCAAAGCGCGGTACAACACTAATGATAATACTTCTTTCAAATCTGCTTGCGTAACTTGGCCCCAGAGGTCGAAATCGATATATTATTATTATTATTATTATTATTAGCTGGAATTTCAGTGCTGCATGTGTTTACCGTCTCTTACGGCGACGCACCTCAATTTAAGCACAAGCAGTGTTGAGTGTCGTCGCGATTTCTGTTCTTAGAAGACGCAAATTTGGCCGACTTCATGTTCAAGTTGTTTTACAGAAGACAGCTAAGAAAAGAACAGAGTTTTAAAACGCACATAAAATGCCGGCTAGTGTTCTGCCCTTTAGATCTTTTGTTTCATTTAAGTCCTCGTTGCCGTCGATGTCGTGGTTTGCCCAAGGTCGCTTTTAGCAGTGGTATGAAAAATCTAAGGAAATGAGTTACCTGTTCAGTAGCGTGCAACATGGAAGGAAATTGTAGCGGATCGCTTTCCGACCGTGCTGCTTACAACCACTGCAGCGAATAAGTTGGGAAGAATACTCTCGACTGTTTCTAAACGATAAGGTGCCTTAATGCTTGTGATTTTTATTCAATTGGAAACTTCAGTATTGGTTTGAGGTTAAAGGCCAGGCCAATATGAAAATCGCCAGACGTTTTTGAGTTTCTATAATCAGTATGTTTTACTCTATTTGCTCATCAATTGTATTTTTTTAACGTACATTTACTCCATTACCTTCTGACTGAGAAGATTCTTTGCGACTAAATAAATGGCTAAGCTATGAAAAAATAACGTAATGGGAAACACATTCCCAATACTTCAAATACTGGCATGGAGGCCTGACTAAACCACAGAAACTTAGTAGAAAATATTATCTTTCAGGGAGATGAGTACCACCAATATTTAAATGTTCTCTCTGATCAGCAAGGCGTCTTTTGAATTTGGCAATAGTCGATCTATTCAATGATCGCAATGTCGTACACTGCTCTCGGAAATATTGACACGATTCATTTTCTTATATTAGAATATCTAGATTCTAATGAAAAACAAGCTTAGTTGAATTACTTTGGCCTCGTTTTTCTCTTGTTAATAGAGGTGGAAGTGGTTTAATGAGAATTTTTCATGATATTAATATTTCAGACTTTAATCTTCGTTTCAGATTGATGTCACGTTCTTGACACTAATGACGATAGATTTTTCTTCTTCGTCAGAAAGGGGATTGCACTCTGAAGAGTCATTCTCAAATTTCCGATCTTCAAAGCTACTTGATTGGTCATGTCATAAGAATATTACAGAACCCTGTGGGGGGAGTATGTGAATTTTATATACCTAATCTTCCGACACCGCGCCTTCCCCCTCCCCTTTTAGTGATAGATAATGATCAGTCGCTAATTATGGAGTAATGATAGATGATTTTTATGCGTATGTTTTCTTCACCTCACCCTGTGAAACAAGCACCCTTTACGCTGAAGGGAAAAGGCTGAAATGTCTGAAATTCGTCATTTTCAGGAGTAATCAGAGTGTACACACAAATTGACATGTGGTCAGCCGAAAGACGTGAAAACTTTTCAAAACTTTGGAAAATAAAAAACACCTTTTTCGTTTTTCATGGGATTGTGTCATGGGATTGTCTTCTTGGCACAAATCAAAGTGGCATAAAAACTTGACGGATTTCCGTGAAATTTTTCTCATAGAACGATAAAGAAAACCGTCTGGGAAAGTTCTGTTTCTCGTGATTTATCTTCGCGTTTCGGTAAAACTTTGATAAGAAATTTGCGGCCGACTGAAATTAGAAGGCAACTAATATGAATACCGAAAAAATCTCGAAAGGATTTTAAAGATGAACCCTTTATGACTGAAGTTGTGCAGAAATTTCAACGGCACGATTGGATTTGATACCCGATTCATTCCTTCAAAGCGACTTCTTCCGTTTGGAAAATTTGTGCTTTCGATTATATGTATATAGATTTATGCGCAATATAAATTATAAAGTATTATTAATAAAGTATTATTAGTTGATTTACGACAAGATCAATCTACAAAGAAACAACTTGAAAAGATAGCGCATCCTATAACCTTTCCGATGATTCGTAGTTTATGGTCGTGGTACTTCAAATTGCGCGTTCAATACTTTTCTTTTATTGCAAAGGACAATAGCTAGCGTTTCCTCAAAAAGGCGAACAAATGAAGAACGTGAGAGGATACACGAGAACTGAGGCGACGCGAAGTCTGGTTGATTGGCTAAGTCGATTGGCTCATTTAGGTAATTTCTTTGTGTAACGAGACGTCAATTTACTTTTTATACTAGATTATGCAGCACCATAATAGTTATATTGTATGCGGTTTGAAGAATCTCGATGAAGCAAACGCCCTTAGCATAATTAAATTTACTTTTGACGTGCTTATTGGGACATGTCTTCCTCAGGTTGGTAAAACAGGTCATTATTTCCTTAACATGTACTTAACTCAAATAATACCTTCAGCGCATCATGTTTTTCAATGTGAACTAATATTTTCTGCTTCTATTCTTCTCAGGATCTCGAGGGTCTTAAACTCATTCAAATCAAAGCGAGCAATACAGTTGATGTAAGTTGTTTAACCCTTTTCCAGCGGGCAAAGAACCTTACAATTAAGCCATACAAAACTTAAGCTCACTTTGTTCGTCGTTATATGAAGTATCCCTTACAATATTTGCGATCTCGAGACACCGTGGGCTCAGACTTTGGGGTCACGTGACCTAGATCACCCGCTCGTGTTTGGATGCGTTCAAATCGATTCGTTTTCTCGCGTTTATAAGTGTTTTTCGAGCCATTTTCCATCTACAGAAGCCCTCAGGACAGCATCATTAAGCTGGAATGTGAATAGAGGCAAGCCTCTGAAAGAAAACAGAGGTGATAGGTGGTTTCATGTAGACTGGACCCCCAAAATGCTTTCATGCAAGCTTGGCCACAGGCGGCCCAAGCTCTCTTTGAGAACCACACAAGGAACACAATTTATAAGGATTTGTATGGGATTTTCTACAAGATATCCACAGAGATAGTTAAAAGTGAAAATATTAAATAAAAATAGCTTACCTTGTTCCATACGTGTGTTGTTTGCTACTGGTGTCGTTATTTTAACGGTTTCACTTGATTTAAGCGATTATTTTGAATCCTGGTTTTCAACCACATAGAGAGAAGACAAGGCCAAACACTTCTGCCCGGACAGCCTGCCGAACGAAGTATAAAATCCCAAGCTAAAATGTACCCACGGCCACAAATCCACCGCAGAATTCAAGGGCAAAGGTTGATCTTTCATTTGTATTCTCTAACCACACAATCTCAGTCCAGCGATCGGCACCAGGCGGCTTGTTGTGTCCTCAGTGAAGCGATAAAACGATGGTACACGTCCGCGTACATTTCAATCACGACACAAGGACCGTTGAAATCGGCTTGGTAACCTCGTCATGTCGGCAAATCATGACTCGCGGGGGTACTAGACCTCAACAACATCCTCTGGGATGACATACTGGCCTCGTCCCACACAATTATTTCGAGGCCTTTGATTCGGTCTCGAACTACGGAATTTTCAGCCGAGCGATCAATCAATTGTCGCCAAGGTAATTCTGCCGTGGATAAGCCATAAAACGAATGAACAGTTGACGCAACGCTGCTATCATACACTTGACAAGCAATGCCGCTCGAACATATCACACCGATTTTCTTTCCCGCACGTTTCGCCTTTCCAATAAATGCTTTTACGACCTCGCTTTTACCAACGCCAGCCTGGCCAGTGATCAATAAATTGTGACCTTCAAACGCAAAGTCCACTTTTTGACTCTGGTCCACATACAACTTTAGATTTTCTAGCACCGATCAGATGCCAGAACGACTGCGACCGTTTGGAACTAGTCTTGTAAGACAATGTCCCCAGGGGCTCTTCTGCCCTGAACTTGAAATCGACTCACAGCCCCTGGGTCTCCGAGGATGCGAGTTCACAAGTCGGAAGTCGTGTGGATGGCCACCAGGACCTACCAAGGCTTTTTGGGCCAGTTTTGAGTGGCAAAAGTCTCGATCGATGTGATATTTTGCTGGTAGGACTGGGTGGCCCGACACGATTCTGATAATTTGTTAAAATGGAAATGCGAGGTGTTGCCTTCTCGAGTTGTGGTGGAATTTCCCAGAATTCTTTTCGGTCACAAACGAGGCAAAGGTTGTGTTTGCGACACCAACTTTCGTCAAAAGGAAGAACAAGGACTAGCGGATAAAGTGAGAAGGCATTTTCCAGCCGAACAGCAAGATCTGGCCCTGAGGTATGTTTTGAATGCAAAATTTTGATTTCTTGAGCAAGTTTTGATCTTAAAAGATGGACACATTTTCAGTGTTGCTCTTGGAGCAGAATGCTAGATTTTTGGGATTTGTTGTTATATGAACGGTTCACTGCAATGGAAATCGGGAATCATTGTGGGTGTTTAAGGCTGCATTAGGTGTCACATCACACAGCCTTGCAATGTACACACTTACATAATGTTGTCTCTTAATTTCAACAAGAAGCAAATAACAATAGTAGTGTGTGTTTTTACACCCATGTATGCTTATGTCTGCCTGGCTTGCTGGAAAAGGGTTAAGGGTTAGGGTTAGGGTAGCGAGCACGAGAAAATCTAGTAAGAGATGTACCGTAGTTTCTCGGTTGCAAGTCGCACTCGGTTGCAAGGCGCACTCGGTTGCAAGTCGCACTCGGTTGCAAGTCGCACTCGGTTGCAAGGCGCACTCGGTTGCAAGGTGCACTCGGTTGCAAGTCGCACTCGGTTGCAAGGCGCACTCGGTTGCAAGTCGCACTCGGTTGCAAGTCGCACTCGGTTGCAAGGCACACTCGGTTGCAAGTCGCACTCGGTTGCAAGGCGCACTCGGTTGCAAGTCGCACTTGGTTGCAAGTCGCACTCGGTTGCAAGGCGCACTCGGTTGCCAGGCGCTCTCGGTTATAGGACGCACCCCAAACTTAGCAACTTAGCCAAGCCAAGTTCTCAAACTGAAAATTACACGAAAATACTCGGTTGTAAGACGCACCAAAAGGTTGAGAGTTGAAACAAGGATGGATGGGACTGAGAACGTTTCATGGTTGTTCTGGCGGTAAAAGCAAATGGCGAAAAACTCCCACGGAAAGTCATATTCAAAGGTGTTCGACATCTAAATATCAACGTGCCACCGAGGATGCAATGTTCAGTGCGCAAAAAAAAAAAACAACTGGATGTACGAAGAAGGTAGGTTTTACCTACACATTGTTTATTCAGATAAGGAACTTTTTGAGCGAGCGACACAAATACGATTCTAGGAATTTGAAACGAGGTTCGAACGATTGTTTTGTTGTGATAGATATCATGTTACCGAGCACGTGCTGTTAAGCAAATATGCAAATTTTCGTTTGTCTGCTTTTCTACGGAAGTTGATAAGCGTTCTAAAAGCAGTGTTCCTTTCTAATTTGTAGGAATAATTATAAAGGAGTGGATTCTACGCAATCTTCGCTACACCGCAGACCAAATAGCTCTGCTCGCGAGGGATTCGTTTCGTGGTCATTTGACGGAGGCCGTATAAAAAACGGTTCTTTCAGAACCACCACAACGGCTCTTCTCAGAGCTACCCCGGTTCTTTTTAGAACCATCAGATCTAAAAAAGTCAATGACCAACAATTAATGTCCTTTTCATGTCTTTTTAACAGTAAGTTCTGCTAAAAGTGTGGTCTTAAGATTTTGTTACGCAAAAATACTTGGCGATATGACGCACCCCAATTTCAGCACTAACTTTCCAGCCAAAGACAGAATTTGCTTGAAAAACCCGGGCGCCTTGTAACCGAGAAAATACTTAAGTAAACGATTGATATGAAAACAAAAAAGTTATGTAATTTTTTAACAATATCTGAGAGACTCGAAATCGCGAGAAATCAGGGCCATTTTCGGCTTCACTTTGGCCGCAACTGCATGAAAAAAATCCGTTTACGTTTTATGTTAGAAAATCAAAATTGATACCTTGCATGATTTCGACAAATAGCCGTGAACTTGCCACTAAAAGCGAAAGCTGAAAGAATCGAGCGTCGCTCATATATTCCCATTCTCATTCATGGTGAAGTTTCTCCTTTTAACAACAGCAATAGATCGGAGCTAACTGCGCATAATTTCAAGATGACAAATGTTTAAATACCTAAATCCGGTCTGTAAGGTGAAACTGCGCGTCAAGCTGAGACAATGTTCTCATCACTGATTGGCTGAGAATTTATGAGGAATCTTCCTCATGGATTAAATTGGAATGTGCGCCACTTTTATTATGAAACGACCATTTATGGTCTGGATATACAACATATCGAAAGCCTACTTAAAGCAAGGTCACTGCGGAACATAACCTTTGATAAGCATTGTTAAAATTCAAAATTGTTTAAAATTCAACCGACAAAATAGCGTAATAAATATAACAAAATCCTCAGTGTGTTTCAAGTTCGCAATATGCTTTGTCTGTCACCTAGAAAATTGCTTAAAGACGGTAAGAAACCTCTGAATTATAATTGCTTAGGTTAGACAAAGATCTTGGGATAAAACGATAAAAAATGTGTGGTTTAAGTGTAGAGGTGATAAACGTGGATAAAAAAAAGATAATTAACAATTATTCCACGAACGCGCGTTGGATATGAGATGATAGATAGCCAACGAGGCGCGTAGCGCCGAGTTGGCTATAATCATCTCATATCCAACAAGCGCGAGTGGAATAATTGTTTTATTAAAAACGCCCTTAAGAAATTATTATTTTGTAAGAAGAAACTGGATTTTTTAGCTCCCTTTTGATTTTAAGCTGACGCGTACGCTTACCATATTTGTAGATTATGGTATATTGGCTGATATACCATAATGGCTAAGCCAATAAAAAGTCTTGAATTGCATTATCCAATGATCCAGTTTTTAATAATGAAGGTTATCAGAATTGGTCCATAATAGCCCTTAAGAAAATTACTAGCCGGAATAAATGCCTCACGAAACTCAACATTATCGTTTTTGTAATCCTCACTGTCCTCAAGGTCAAATATTTCAAAGTCTATCTGGACCTGCCTTCCTTCAGGAACAATGAAGAACTATTGTTCTTTGTAATCTGAAGGGTAATTCTGGATGTCAACCTTCGGTGTGCCAAACGTAATGGTTTCGCCGTCAGATGCATTCAAGAAGTTTTCCTTACCTTCTGCAAAGTAAATTTAGATTTTACTGCCTGAGGGGGAAATTGTCAGCACACCGCTACCAAGTTCTCTCTTGTTTGACCTACCTGTGCTTCGCTGGGACCTTACGGTTCTTTAAATTCTTGTGTAATAAAAACATATCTTATTAAACGTTTTGTTTTGTGGTATCGCTGAGCATTTTTGCGAGTTATGTCATAGTTTGACGAGCCCGTAGGGCGAGTCAAAATACAATCATGAGTAAAGATACTCAGCGGTATTACACAACAAAATGTTTATTAAGAGATTTATCATCCAACACGCCAAACTGTTATTTCAGTGCGGGCGAATTACGCGAATATTTATTTACAGGGATTGCGGACAGATGTATGCGAATCGGGATGCCGATGGAATTGCCAGTCAGTTTTCGTTTTCTCTGTCGTGTTGCTATTTCTATTTTCTTCAATAGATGGTAACATTTCATTGTCGTCTTACTGCTTTTCTTCGTTCGATTAATCTAATAAACTTGGATCAATATTCGCCAGCCATTCCAACTCTTCGTCTTCAGAACAATTTAAATTGTCTGCCATTTTTTTCGTAACTTCAATTCAATTCATAGCTAGCGCGATGCGACAAATCCTGTCCAACCGGTTGTCTGGAGTACAAATACCGCGAGATATTTGTACTCGTTTTGTGCATTATTTGCACTCAACGAAGCACAGGTGGATAATGATGCAAAACATATCTTTAAGTGTCGGTATGGTTGGAGTTATACGATAACCAGTTCTGTAGACGCACCAGTGGTCCACGTAGATCACGCTGTGGTTTAAGTTATACTTTAGAGGTATACTTTAGAGCCGGGTGAAAAGAATTGACTGCGGTTATGAATTGAGTAAGCTCCTCTCTGGTAGAGGAGGTAGCGCCGATACAATCGTCGATGTAGCGACCGTAGAGTTCCGGTTTGGGGTCAGTGGATTGGCTAAAAAATTGGTGTTCAACAAAACCTACGAAAAGATTGGCATAGCTGGGTCTCATTTTGGTACCCATGGCTACGCCGTTGGTTTGTTTGAAAAAGGTTGTCCCCGAATGAAAAACAATCAAGTGTGAGTACTAGTTCAGCTAAGCGAAGTAGGGTTTCAGATTTGGGTTCCTTAACAGTACGTTGATCAAAAAAATGTTTGGGAAATTTCCGACAATTCTTTATCCTTTTTAGATATCAAAGTTTCAATTGAAGGCAACGGTTTATCCACTAGTGTGTATTACAAACCTACAGACTCACATAGTTACTTGTTGTATTCATACAACAACAAACATATGAAACATATGTATGAACTGCGGTTATGAAACGTATATGTGCACGATCCTTCGCAGTTAAGCACTATTTGAGCAATAGTGAAAATCAGACCTGAAAAAAATTTCAGGCCTGTACGGGATTCGAACCACTGACCTCTGCGATACTAGTGCAGCGCTCTACCAATTGAGCTAACAAGCCAACTGGGAGCAGGCCATCAAATTAATTCGACATAAACCCGTAGATGATAAATCAAACAACAACAAACATATGAAACATATGTATGAACTGCGGTTATGAAACGTATATGTGCACGATCCTTCGCAGTAAAGCACTATTTGAGCAATAACAATTTCTCCATTCGCTCTGACGAAGGGCTAACGCTCGAAACGTCAGCTTTTTTATTCGTTACGGTGGCCAATTTACAATTTTAACTTAGTTGATATAACCAATTATTAATTTACTCTTGCTTTAGCTCATCCAACTGATTCGAAAGTGAGTAAAAAAAAACTCAGTCTAATATATCACGTTGAGGCTTGGTGGTAAAATGTCTGCATTGAATTTCACGAAATAAGGGAGCAAGGGTTTTTTAGCGTGGTTTTCTTTTTTCTGTTGGGTCTTTCCTTTCTTCTGATGAGTAATATAACCTGTGCGATGGGACATTTTAAGATCAAGGGATACAAAGGCCAATCAGTTGTTCCTCTACACCTCTCCCTAAACTAAGTCTCGACCTGATGCACTCACCCCAGCTTTCTAGACTCACTTCGAAATGTGTTTAATGTATGCCATCAGGGCCTGGTTGTTCAAAGGAAAGATAACACTATCCAACGATTAAATCGCTATCCGACAGATAAGTGACTGAAGAACACGTAGCATTATCCATCGGATAAAGTTTTATCCCGTGGATAGCGCTATCCAACATTCGAACAACCGGGGAAAGATCTTTGGAGCCAGCTCTAGAGCTATCTATTCAAACATTATGGTGTGTTTAGTTGCTTGTTCGTGTCATGGATGGTCTTTTGTTTCTCTTCTTGTTATGTTGGTTTGGAGAGGTTTTTCTTACCCTGTCCGGAGGCAGCAATGAAGGTTAGATTATATACTTTGTAATGTGCAGCATCGTCCGACACAAAGCGAAAGAAGACAGTTGATCCAGAAACAGTATTTTGCCATGATTCATCAAACTAAGCCACGCCGAAGACATACTCATGTACGAAGTTGTAACTGTAACGTACACAGAGTTTATCTGCCTCTTGTAAACTACTTTCAGAAGGGCTATATTGGACATAGTCACATTCACAACTAGCCGAGCAGCTTTCAATGTCCAGGCTGGGAAAAGAAAGAATAAAGAATCAAATCATTGTTCTTTATCTAGCAACAACGCAACATGAAAGCAGAGTGAAGATAAATGTACTGCGGGAGTTCTCGATCCATTTGCAGTCTAATAGAACCAAGTTGTTATACTCTTGATTTTCTTTCTCCTGTATGGTGGTTGATTGTCAGCTGGGTTCAAATAATGTATGATGCTACTCTCTGGACCTGTTCCCTTTCCCCCCAACTTCCACTTTTTTTTCTGCGTAGAACAAGGCAAATCAGCTTGCTTCCTACTTAGGCGAGTATTCAATGAATTTGAATTTATTTACGGTGTTTGTGCCAGGAAAGCTTGCTCCTCATGGGCTGACTGATTAAGATTACTATTACTGTTACGATTATTAACATTGTTCTTAATTTTATTTCAACCTGACATGTAATATGCAACCTGGCAGCTAAGCCAGGTACTTCATGCGTTATAACACTCTCGTAAATACTTTGATTATAGAAATGACTCCTTTATTTGATGTATCTTAAAATGAAGTAGACGTAAGAAGCTGGAGGTGTATTACAATGCTTCCTGCTTTGATTTTTTTCCTTTTACAGCGATCATGCTGTTTATTAATATGCAAAGTATAAGGTTGAATATAGATGATTGAATCATCGTTTTACGGCGCCACAAATCATGTTTCGAACCCTAAGAATCAAGTGCTTCTTAGAACTAATGAAAGGGTTCTTTTTTTTTCCGAGGTTGTCCTTGGACTTTGTGTTTTTTCGCATTCAGATGTTTGTTACGACAGTAGTTAATAAAGTCACGCCTTAAGCTCTTAGCCTCAGAGGTGACATGTTATTGAAAGGCGTAAAAATAAAAACGTACCTGTAGAAACGAAAAAAAGAAAAAAAAAAAAAATGCCGTCGTTAGCATCGGGTACCGTAATGCTCCAAAATTTAGTCTCATTCTTTCCATAAGTCCCTGACTCAGAATACTTGAGGCTACGACTGATAGCTGTGATGTTTGTTATACCATTGGGATATGCTGAAGTGAAGACAAAGGTTGTGTTTACATATTGACTACATTTATCTCCCAAGTTGAGGAGACAAATCTCTTCCATAGGTGTATATTATTTCCTTGTATACCAATTGGCATATTCATTTCGAGATCGGTAAGTTGGATCGTTGCTTCTCGATTTTGTTCTTGTTAATAATAACTTTAGGCGCGATGAAAAATAAGTACACCCGCCGCCGCAGAAAGTAGTCGTTGAGATATCGATTGCTGACACGTAAGCGAGTGACAAATTGTCATATCTGTTCATTGCAACCAGCCCTTTAAAGCTTTAAAGCTTCACCTGTCTATTTCTTGAAACTAAATCGCTCCTTCGGAACAGGTAAATTTCTGTCTTTGGAACAGAATCAAAGACAGAAAAAAACCAAAAACAAAATAGAAAATTTGTAAGGCGAGCAAACTGCAGCTGCATTCTGTAAACGGATTGTTCTCTTTATCCTGCACATCGTTCAACGATACAATCACTATTCACGGCTGAAATATCCGACTCAGAAATTATATTCTTGTACGCAAAGTGTAGGCTTTCCTATTTTGCGATACAGAAAATATTGAGAAAGGAATGCATCCTGGTTAAGCGTGGCACCTATACAAGAGTATGAAATGGACAAAATTGGTATGAATTCATCGCATTCTTTTTTGGCAATTGCTGTCAGTAATAATAGGTGACTTTAGGCACTTTTTGTCACGCTTTTGAAGAAGACGAACTCCCTTGGTCAGTAATAGACTTAATTGAATCACTTGCCCCTTTTCCAATGAAAAGCGCCAGAACTACAATGAGCTAATATGACATTAAAAGATTATATGACACAAGAAGTCGAGAAAACCAAAGTACAACTTGTCCGGAGAATGGTAAATGGAGTATTGAGACAGACGTTATACCTAATTTATGCTTCTTTTAATTTGTATTCTTGTGATCGCATGTGTTTTCCTCACCTCGCCACGTGAAACAAACAACCGTTTGTTCAAAAGTGAGCAAATTCGTCATTGGCGTCTAAACACTGGACAAGGGGTTCGTCCTATTCGAGCTTAACCTGGTTTCGTTTTTTTTTTTCATTTTAGCAAGATCTCTGGCGTCTTCAACTGAACGTGATTTGGGATACCGCTAGTCCTCTTGAATGGCAGTTTATTTCACCCAGCACCTCCCCCAGTGGCATTTTGCAGTTTGTTTTGCAGAGAGTGTATGGAGGCATTAACACTCCCGGACACTCTGAGAGCAAAGTGTCTTACCCAAGAACCCGGCCAGAGCTCGAAAATAAACCTCTTGACATAGAATCTTTGCCACGGCGTCTTTTAACATATTGTTACCATAAGACTGGGGAACCCAAAATAGGTGAGGTAGCCCACCTGTTTGTATTATCTCTTATTTTATCTTGATCACGTTTCCATGATAGGTTGGTTAACCCTCCTATGCGGATTTTCCAAGTCTGCCCATTAAGGTAAACCTATCGGCTGAACTTTGGAGTAGCTTAAACACCTGGTAAAAAGTGCTTCTTTTTGCTTGAGAAACCAAAACCACCTTAAGCCTGTCACATGTTCAAGTGTGAATATCATTAGTTTCGCTTTAGACGTTGATCGTTTATGGCAAGGGGTAACAACGAATATGTGTGAAAATACGCGCCAACAGAAACACGTCCATAATAATCCAGCAGAATACGACGGAAAAAAAGGCTACGAAACCGGAGCACAAAGAGTCTCTCTTCTCTTTTAAATAATTTAGTTCTTAAAGCACGCACGAAAAAGCTTGGGGTCGGCATGAACCTCGAGCGAAGGCGATATGTGATTGCTACAAAAACCGAGCAGAAGAAATATCTGGTGGTTACTGAATCATCGAATCATCATAGCAACAAACATACGAGGAAGCAGACGTGTATCCAGGTAAAAAGGTAAAGCCTACTTACGAGCCATGTGGCCCATCGGGCCGGCGCTTAACTCCGTTTTCCGTTGCACGAAGCGGCTAGGAGTAATTCTCCCTCCCCCCCCCCCTGGATGGGATGCTAGTCCATCGCGGGGTTACCCCGCTTGATAAACCCCAATTGATTGCAATTCCAAATCTGCTTTAACACGGCTTCATTTGAGTTCACACAAAAATAAAAAAAATTCAATAAATTTTAATTGTCCGCAGTTAATTTAGATTAAAGATTAAAAGATACTAAGTATTTCACACTATTGACGTGCTGTAATAGCGTTATCCCAGAAATTAAATCAAAGGAATAAGTTGAACTGGATCACACACCCACTAGAACAAAAAGAATCATTCCGCCTGTTCTTTCTAAGTTAATCCTCACCCTTTGGCATGGAGTATGCTGTTTCATTGAAATATTTCCTTCAAGAAAATAATTTCGCTTTGTTCATAGTTATTTAAAAAGCATTAGTTATGATATGTTGGTGTCAGATAAGTTCTGAGTAGTCGAGTTAATTAGAGCCCCTGCTGCTTAAACTACAGGTAAATAGTGCTAAAACATAAGCGTTTTCAACAGCTGTAGATACATTTTATATACGGTTTTGAAAAAAGTGTTCACACCTTTCACTTTTTACAATTTTTCGCTCGCAGTTAAACACATGGTTGTATCATGCACACTAACAGAACAATTGTGACCCTCCGTGGCAAAATTTGTACTGAAGTGAACATACGGGTGCAGCAAAATGACACTCTAAACAATAGGCAGTGGATGAAATGACACGGCGGCTTTTGGGCGACTTTTTTTTTATTATTTTAAGGCTCACGGATTATATTTAAACGTCAAATCCGTGAGCCTCAATTATAAACGCAAGGTCATGTGCATGCAGGATTCTTGCACTATGCTGTTCAAACTCCTGGACGAAGTCTGTGCGATCACGCCAAACCGGTCGGAGATAATGAATCAGGTTGACAAAATCTGGTGCTGTCTTTTTACAAAATTATTCAAAAAATTCTCAGAGTCTCGCAAACTTCGAAGGCGATATGGGACTAAACACGAATTACACCAAATCTTCAAACTAAGGCCGCATAAAGAACTCAGGAGTAATAAGGCGAAATGTAAAATCCCTTTTAATGATCGTGACGTGAAACTCTTCATCCTCCTAACAACCAAAAGTTATTGGCGAAAAGATTTCCCTATAGCCTTATACTATTCTGAAAGCGACATTAATCGCCAAAAAAACAACGTTGCAATCACTGCTAAGAACAGCCTACTGTTACAGATATTTCGGACCATTTTAAGAAATTTCCAAACGTTTCAGACCGTTGCGAAAGACCACTGAGAGACAAAAAAGGCTTAGTTCTCAGAAAAACAAGTACAAAGCGAAGAAAAGAATTCAATTTTGACTTGTGTGATACCGATTGGTGTTTCGTTAATGAATTTGAAGATGCAAATTTAGCTAACGACCCATTTGTAGAAAAATACAAAGGAATCTTTGACATTTGTTTTCCTTTTAAGAACGTAAAAGAAAAAGAGTTGACTAAAATTACAAAGCCTTGGATCTTAAGGGATTATTCAAATCAACAAATCAAAAGAACAAGTTGTACAAACGATAATAATAATAATAATAATTGTTTTATTAAAAACGTTAAATTAAATGATTAAATTTAATTAAATGTTTAGCTCCCTTTTAATTTTAAGCTGACACGTACGCTTACCATATTTGTAGATTATGGTATATTGGCTGATATACCATAATGGCTAAGCCAATAAAAAGTCTTGAATTGCATTATCCAATGATCTAGTTTTTAAAAATAATAATAATAAAAATAGTTATATAGTGTGCACATCAAAAGCTCCTCGTGGCGCTTTACAATACTATAAAATAATAAAATAACCTAATGCACATAAATAAAATTCAATCAAACAGAAGAGAATTACTAGTTACAAATTTTGAAAAGAGAAAAGTCTTGATGTTCTTTTTAAAAATAGTTACGGAGCTAGATTTACGAATTGAAAAAGGAATACTGTTCCACAACTTAGTGCGCACACAGGAAAAGCTCTGTCCCCATAGGTCTTTGTCTTTGACACAGCTTGTACAAGATAGTCCATAGAGCTAGAAAGTAAATATCTTGATGATAACTTGATCTTGAGTAGATCAGAAACATATGATGGACAGAGGCCATTGACAGACTTGTACACCAGCAACAGAAGCTTGAACACAGTACAATAAGATATAGGAAGCCAGTAATACTGCACCACTATGGGAGTGACGTCATCAAATTTGCCCTTGCAAGTGACAGATCGAGCAGCTGTATTCTGTATTTTCTGTATTTTATGAAGTTGATGCTTAGGTAAGCCATAGTACAGATGATTACAATAGCCAATACGCGAAGTAATAAAAGCATGTATAACCTTTGAGACGTATTCTGAACAGATTTCTTAGGTGAAAGAATGAAGTTTTGCAGAGATTTTTAATTTGATCATCAAAAGTTATGTTGTTGTCAAATAGAATACCAAGGTTGGTAACTGACTTAGCAATGGAGATATTTTCATTTCCAAGAATAATGCGATCAAGCGAGACTTTATTTCAGAATTTAGAATGAATTAAGGATACATCGGTCCTGATTTAATTTCAAGTCATTATCTTGCATCCAGCGGCAAATATCAGTCACGCAGGCAACTATACGCTCGATAACCAAATCCACGTCACTGGTATGAAAAGACAAATACAGCTGGGTGTCATCAGCATAGAGGCGGTAATTAAGATTGTATTTATAGATTATTTCCGAGATAGGGGATGTGTATACTAGATAGAGTACAGGTCCGAGTACAGAATCTTGAGGAACACCAACTAACAAGTCGCGCACAGAGGATTGAGATTGATGAGAATGTCAACAAAATGAGTGTGTTCACAGAGGTATGAACTGAACCAATTCAGAAAAGTGCCTTTAATACCGAAACGATTTTCAAGTCTCGCCAAGTCTTGCTACCTTTCTGTGACAAACCGCCTCCCGGTTAGCTCAATGGATAGAGCGCTGGACTGTTGTTCGGGAGGTCGAGGGTTCGAGCCCCGGCCGGACCAACAATCAGGGTCTTAAAATAATTGAGAAGAATTTGCTACCTTTCTGTGACATCAAGAAATGGTTAGATATTCTAGTCTTCTCGGATAGGGACGAATAAATGGAGGTCCCGTCTCCTGCAGGGTTGGGGTAGGAGACGTTAATTTCCCACACACGAGATTACTGGGTGACGGATGTCCTCCCCTGGGGTGGAATAGGTGGGTTAATAGAGGGCCACAGGATTATTAGTTTAACTACTGTCACGTGCTACCCTCTTGAAATAAAGTGTCTGTCTCTCTCTCTCTCTCAATAAAAAGGTGTGGTTTACAGTGTCAAACGCAGCAGACAGGTTCAGGAGAATCAGGATCACATTCTTGCCTTTATCAAGAGATAACATTAGAATTAGATTTCTTTAACAAAGGTTTCACCATAGCAGTCTTGAGATCCCTCGGCATTTCACCAGTAGGAGCTCTTGCTCAAATGATAAACTAAATAGTTACAAAACATACAAGAGGCATCAGTCTCAGTCATGAGTGAATAAGTGAATGGTATTTTTCCAAACAGATGAGATCGTTAGACGGAGCCTGAGGATATTATACTATACTACAAGAAAATAATGCGTCAAAATCGCCTTCCCTAAAGGATTTTAACTTTTAAAGATTGGTTCCCCCCGTCCAAAGTCATGTTCATATGCCCTGCCCAAGTGCCCGATTTTAATGGGGTCTCAGAGGGGTTAACTGTTAGTTGTAAAACGGCTAATATCGGCATACTGTGACTACAGGATTTTCCTATGATCTTATCAATGTTTGTGTTAACATGCGCGCTATGATGATTCAGAGCTGATCTTATTCAACCATTTGTTTGTCTTTTAATACAAAATGTTGTGCTCCATTTTTCCCAATGGTTTTAAAATATTTTAAAACAGTTTTATTTGAATTTTCCTTGCCTTGGAACAAAAGGAAACAAAATAACAAAGCTTAATAATTAAATCGCACAAAAAACTACTCTCGGTGCATGATTATAACAAGTTGACCTTTTTCACGATCAGAGCTGAGAGGAACAGCAGCATCAATGGACAGCTAGCAGACGGTCGTCCTTGTCCTAGAACAATGAAAAAAAAAAATAAAGACTTCAAGACAATTTTTCAACCATTCATTTTCACGGCTAGTTGAATAGGTTAAGTACAATAGTTAACCCTTTCTCTCAATAACAACAAAAAAATTCATTACATTCGGCGACTGGTTTTGAAAAATTTTGCTCTACCGGCGAAGGAGTTAAATGTAAAATAACTTCAGTTCCGCGTTGCGATAGAGAAACTTATCTCAGCGTGTTTTTATAACACACCTGCTTTAAAGGAAGCTCTGAATCCCTTGTACACTGTGGTAGAGTTTCCATCACTCATGAACTGAACCCAAACCATGTTCCCTTGACTCTGTATCGAATTCGGCTTTGTATTTCCACACAGGCGATTGGTCAGAATTGGACCGTTTTTGCCAGATATTGTTTTAGGATCACCAACCTCGATGGATGCCTCACGGAACTCAACATAGTCATGTTTGCAATCCTTGCTGTACTCCAGTTCAAATGTGTCGAAGTCTATCTGAACCTGCCGACCCTTAGGAACAATTAAAAACCATTGTTCTGCGTAATTTGAGGGATAGTTCTTGACGCCAACTTTTGGTGTGCCAAACTCAATAGTTTCATCTTCGGTTGCATTTAGAAAGTTTTCTACACCCGCTGCAAAATAAAAGGGGTATTTTGCTTCCACTAAATATCCTAATAAATTTGTCTCTAATCTCGAGACGATTTAGCCATTAACATGCAACACTTAATGAGGACGCAATTGGGGGAGAATCTTCCTGAGAATCGGGCCCAAGGGTGATAGCGGCAAAGGAACTGAATGTGGGGTGCTTTTACTTCGAATCAAGTTCTACCCGAAAAGTTATCATTGTGAAATAGTGCATCATAAGAACAACTTTATGTCAGCAATAGTTATCATGGAAAGGTTACCTTTCAGCCTTTATCTTTTGCTCTCGACCCAGTTTCCCTGCTTACAAAGAAGCATTTTTGATGAACACCATTATCTCTAGAGCAAGCTCTAAGGCCCTCTTTTAAAAAGAAATTGAGAGTTTGTTCACTTGTTTGATCGACGACCTTTTTAACGCTTCCTTGTCTGATTTCTGCATAGTTATTACTTACTTAGGAAAGAATAGGCTAGGAAGGTTAAGTTAAAACCCTTGCAATGTGTGGTGTCATCTGATACGAATCGAAAGAAGAGCGCCGATCCAGGAACACCGCCGAGTAGCAAAGCTCCCCAATCAACGTTGAATAGATATCCTAAGGCTTGTAAATAGTTGTAATTGTATTGTCCACAATTTTCTTCTTCGAGGCGTAAACCTTTATAACATGAACTATATTGGTCACTGTCTGTTTAATTCTAAACTTACCTGTCTGGGACGTGGCTATGAAGTTGAAGTTAAATCCTTTGTAATGTGCGGTATCATCAGACACAAAACGAAAGTAGAGTGTCGATCCAGGAATATCGTTCCACATATCCTGAACGTTGAAGAGATATCCTTGTAAATAATTATAACTGCGTCGTCCACATGATTTTCCCCTTCCCTGTTGTATATCTTGGTAAGAGAAACCAAAGTGGACATAGTCGCATCCACAACCAGAGCATGCTTCTATGTCGAGGCTGGAGAAAAAAAAAAGGAAGCATAAAAATTCTGCTTCATCCTTTCACAAACCTAAGTAAAAGGCAAACTGGAGACAAATGCAACAAAGGGTCACAGTATGTTTTTTTTCAAGCGCAAATCAATATGAAACAATCGTTACTTTTTTTCTGTGATAGTGTGGCCTGTTATATACAAGCTGACACAAGTTACTTTCCTGTGCGTTGCATGACGCCAAACCGGTCTAAATCCAAAATGTTTCTTTACCATTTAAAATTAAGTTTCAATTTTTTTTCTTTTGTTTTTTTTTTTGTTGGGCCTAACATGTTCCACCCCAGCGTTGATCAATTTATGATACGATTAAAAATGATCACAATCCTCATTACTAATGTTATCATTTTTCTTGTTATATTAAAAGAAAAAAACTCACGTCTCTTAAAGATTGTGTTGGGGGGTTTTACCACTCGCTTGGACGAATTAACGGAAGGTACCAAGACTCTGTAATTTTCTTCTTTATTCTCTACTCTTCTATTGTTGCTACTACCTTCTACTACCGCGGCTATTTCTCTTCCCACTTCAGCAAGGAGTGCCCTCGCGTTTAATGTAAAAATCACAGACATGTTTGGGTTAGCTGACCGTGGGAATTTCCAAAACGGGATATTCAGTGTGGGTAAAACTCAAGGTCGGTTTTACCAACCCAATTATGACCACTTATGAAACTAATTATCCTCAACAACAACAAGCGATTAAAATGTCTAGCACGACAAGAAGGAGATCCGTGAACTTAGCCAAGTTCAAGCACACACTAAAATAAATGATCGAAACTATAAATTTATCAAAATAACACGAAGGCGTAAAAAGGCGAGACTCAATGAAACAAAAGGTAAACCTAAAAATACTCGAAATAGCAATCCTTTAAAATACTCTACAACAATTGCACCAGGCATCTAACATATTTCAAAAAAATTGTTAAGAAGTTTAATCGTTCAAATTGTTATTTTATGTACTATCAACAATTATAACCATTATTATTTCCTCAAATGTGCGTAGTGCATTAGCTGCTTTATTTTTCCCGAACTACTCTATTGAATTGTTATTGGACAGTGTCACCAGACAGTTAAAGCATCGGAGGTTTATTCTCTTCAAAGAATGTCCCTACCAGAAATGTTTTCTCAGAGAAATGAATTTTTTTTCGGATACTCAAAGCTTGTGATTAATTGGTAAAAGGACTTCATGTGATTCAGTCTGTAATCATACTCGTGATAGACAAACCGGACTCCCGCTTTGCAGTCGTCTGATTTTGTATTATCACTCATATGACCTGGACTCCACTCGGTCGTGTTATATACGTACACCTTTCCTGGATTCGTAAGCTTTGGAAAACATTTAACCGGAGACACCATACACATTTCGAACAAAAAAAGGTACAACTTAAAGAGGCCTCAAGATCTTTATTTTATTTTATTATATTTTTTTTCCACGCTGTGTTTAGGAATTTCAGGTTGGAGATAGATTACTGATTTTGCTGTCGTGAATCACTTTCTGGTCCTTTCAAGGGAAAGATACTCGACGTGTCTTAGAGGGTTTAAAAGGTCATTTCCTGTGTTATGATTGAAGGAAAACATCCATTTTGTAGGTTTCTATTTTTACGTTAGTGATAAACAACAGCATAAAATCAACTCACGGCATCCCCTCTAAGCCATAAAATTTGCGTGCTATGGAAAGCTACAGAAATGAAAAATGTAATCATACCTTAAGAAACGAAGGGAAATGCCAGCATAAGTGTCGGGAACCGTAATGCTCCAACATTTGGTCTCGTTCTTTCCATAAGTCCCTGACTCAGGATACTTGAAGCTACTGCTGGTAGATGTGATGTTTTTCATACCATTGGGACATGCTGAAGTGAAGACAAAGGTTGTGTTTACATATTGACTACATTTATCACCCAAATTGAGGAGACAAGCCCCTTCTATCGGTGTGTATTATTCATCGCATACTAACTGACATATTCATGTCGAGATCAGTAAGATGGAACGTTACCTCTCGATTTTGTTCTTGTTAATGATAACTTTAAGTGCGAGGAAAATAAGTGAACCCGCCGCCGCAGAAAGTAGTCGTTGAGATATCGATTGTCAGTCACACGTAAGCGAGTGACAAATTGCCATATCTGTTCCTAGCATTAAGCGCTTAAAAGCTTCACCTATGTAAGAGTTTCAAATGAAATATTTAAAGTGGGTTGTGCTCTCACGCTCTCGAATATGCACAAAATTTATCCGACTGATTAATCGCAATCTTCTTGGCAATAGCTTATAGTTGTGTTATGTATGAACAGATTTAACAGTATTTAACTTTAGGCACCCTTTGCCACGTCCTAGAAGAAGGTGAACCCCCTTAGTCAGTAACCAGACTTACTTGAGTCACTTGCCCCATTTCCAATGAAAATCGTCAGAACTACAATGAGATTAAATGTGAAAAATTAGAGGTGGAGAAAAACCAAAGCACACCTTGTCTGGGTAATGGTAAATCCATCATACCCTATAAATTCTCTTCCACGCCATAATCATGGGGTAACAAGACAGATGTTATGCCTAATTTATGCCTCTTTAAATTTGTACTTTTATCACATGTTTTCCTCACCTCACTATGTGAAACAAACCACTTTTTGTTTGAGATCAAGGCGCAAAACTTTGAGCAATTTCGTCATTGGCGTCTAAACACGGGACAAGGGTTCGTCCGGCTCGAGCTTTACCTTGTTTCGATTTTTTTTTTTTTTTCATTTTAGCAAAATCTCTGGTGTCTTCAACGAGATTAGGGATACCGCTAGTCCTCATGAATAGCAGTTTATTTCATCAAGCGTCTCCTCCTTCTAACAACCAAACCTCCCCCAGTAGCATTATGCAGTTTGTTTTGCAGAGAGTGTATGGAGGCATTAACACTCCCGGACACTGAGAACAAAGAGTCTTAGCGAAGAACACAAGAAAATAGCCCAGCCAGAGCTCGATCACAAAAGATGATCGAAGATGATGGTTTAGATGGCTTAGCGATGCCGCCTGTACAATAGGATCGTGTCCCGTATGGCGGTCTAATCAGTTCTTTGTCAACCTGCGCATTTATACCGTGGGGGAAGGAGAGGAGAGCACTGTTTGATTCTCAAGAGTCGTAAAAATTCGCTCCCTCATGTGCACCGACGTTAAAAAGTTGAAATGACTGAAATTCTCGTTAATGACTATGTTAGTAATATGACTCGTTCAAATGAACTTTTTTACGTCGCCGTTCTAGGGTACCTGAATCACAACATTCGAAAAACATAAAAGAATTTTTTTTTTCATATAATGTAAAAAAAAATACTTCCCGCAAGATGACAAGAAGAATATGTTACACACCGACTGCTGGTCTAGGTTTTAACACGAAATGGCTGCTTTCCGTTTAAATTATAGATAATCTTTTCAGCGGAAATGTGAAAAAAGCTTGTTTGCTCATTCGAAAATACCACAGTATAAGTTCCGTTTACGTAAGGGGAGCAAAATTTGAATATTGAGTTTATGCGTAAGTGTGAGTATTATTAATTTCGCGTTAGATTTTGATCGTTCACCACAAGTGATGACGAACAAGCGCGAAAATGCGTCCCCACAGAAACGTGTCAATAGTTAGATTAAGCACCGCGAAAACGGCGAACACTGAACGTCGGCTAGCCGTTAGTCGTTTGCCGTTCCGTCCGCGATGTTCGTCTGTTTAAGCTTCCCGACGACAGTCACACGGCAGAACAAATGTTCTCGGTCGCCATTCACTGCGACTAGAAATAATGAATGCAAAGAAGTAATGTATGTTCTTTGAACTCTATTAGCTTTACAAGCAGTTCATATACAAGTAAGATGATAAACGAAGCTTAGCTTTAAAATGCAAGCGATCAAATTGTAGAAGTAGTCGGTAAAAATGGGCTGCAAATCCTCACGTTTTCGCATTCCCTACAAACGGGAAAAATTGTCTTCCTCGAGCAGAAACGGCGGCCGGCAAACGGCAAACGGAGGAAATGTCAGGTCACGCGACCCTCTGCCTTTCGCGGGAAAAAAATACGTGGTGCTTAATCTCTCTATTAATGGTTCAGAATCCGGCAAAAACTTGAAATAAAGCTACCAGAATCACTGGTCGTTATCAAAATAAAAATCAAGCCGCTCAATAACAAACACATGAAGAAGCAAACATGTATACATGCGTTTCAATTAGTTCTTGAACAACGCATACGAAAAACTTGGAGTCGGGCGAACTTTGTAAGCCATATCTAGTTACTATATCTGATTGAACGCAAACGACGCCGAAGGTTTAAATTAATTGCAGAGAGCTAAATATTGTTATGATATAAGCTTTTTCAAGAGATGTATAGACAGTTTATTGACGGATTGGACTAAAGTGTTTACATCTTTCAAGTTGTCTGTATCGGCTCGATGTAAGGAAACAATATTTTTGGGAACAGGTGAATTTCAAAGCGGAATGAATTACATTGTAAAAGGGCAAGAAGAAAAATTTTCCTGAAAAGCATATTAATTGTCAACATTTCCCAATTCAACAAAAACAGTTTCTACAGTAACTAGAGCCAAATATGCTAGCTTTCCGTAAAGTCTTTTCATAAATAAAAGTTAAGGTTGGATTGCACGCCACGAGTTAGGCCAAAAAAAAAAAAAAATTAGTGACTTCATAATGATATTAAAAAGATTAAACTGTTCATTTTTGAATTCAGAATAAGGTTTATTTCAAGCAAAAACTCCAACACTCTGCAATATTCTTTGAACAGAGTGCAATTTCTATTTACACAAGCAAAAGTTTCTTACCGTGAACAGTTAGAGCTAAAACGAGGTGATGTCGTCCAACCATTTTCTTTCAATAAGAAATATGAGAATTTTATTTTCGTCGCTAAGAGAGAACTTCATCCAAACGCGAAGTGCTACCGAAGGCATTAATGCTTACACAGCTTTTGCGGGTCGTTGAGATTGTTGCTAAGCGACAGGCAAAATATTGAAACACAAACCCGTGTAAAAGCCAATGGCAAACTGTTGTTTTTGAGTTCAAATTTGGTTTAACACGGCTTTATTTAAGCAGCAAATAGGTGTCCGGTGTACTAAACATATAAGGGGAAATTTTTAATTGACAATGGTTTATCCAAGCTTCAAACCACTGACTTAGTGTAATAGCATAATCGTAAAATATTACTTCAAAGGAAGGAAATGAATAGATCAGAATAGGCCGCCTGCATGAACAAATAAAATTACTGGACATGTTCTGCTTAAATTAGTGTTCACTCTTTGAAATTTGACGATTAGCTTTAGCGCTAACCTCTCAATATTTTACAACTGCTTTAAATAAAACTAAAATCAAAGTATTGAATAACAACAGTCCATCAAAACAGTGGAAACGGGGATTCAATCAGAACACCAATGCCGTAAACGCTTTAAGGGGGTGGAGAGGGTGGCTAATGTATTTCCACGACTTTTGGATGGAGAGTTCATCGAAGAGTTATCAAAGGGGGAAAGGACTAAAAAGGAGCTAAACAAAAACACAGTGAAAGCCAGATCACGGACTACAGTTTCCTCTGAATTCTCGATTAGCTTAAATACCTTACAAAAAGTACTTACTTTTGGTTGAAAAACCAAAACCATCTTAAGCCTGTCAAGTGAAAACGCCACCTAACCCAAATGGATAACGATAGCACTTAGTGACAGTTTACAGAGCTGTACGTATCATACATTTCGCATCATCATATTGCCCTGTAGGTTAACTTTTAACGTTTTGTTTTGGCGCGGTGGCCTCATGGTGGGTGCGCTTGACTCCGGATCGAGTGGTCCGGGTTCGAGCCCCGGCCGGGACATTGTGTTGTGTTCTTAGGTAAGACACTTTACTCTCACAGTGCCTCTCTTCACCCAGGTGTATAATTGGGTACCGGCAATTTAATGTTGGGGGTAACCCTGCGATGGACTAGCATCCCATCCAGAGGGGAGTAAAAGTACTCCTAGCCGCTTCATGCTACAGAAACCGTAGTTAAGCACCGGCCTAATGGGCCACTGGGCTCGTAAACAGACTTTACTTTTTTTACCTTCAGGGGAGGGGAAGGAAGGAATATGTTAACTTCGACCGCTCAACTAAGGTTTTCACGCGAAATTACCGCTTGCCTTTGAAATCCTAAATAATCGTTTTAGCGAAAATTTAGCAGAGAGTTTGTTTGTTATTTCAAAGGATAACAAGTTTATGTTTACCCATGTGAAACAAAATTTGAATTTCAAGTTTATGCTTGTAGACTCCGGCCAGGAGATGATTTAAAGGAGAAATTTATTCCTCGTTCACGGTCAAAGAGTAAATTAAACGCCTCTGATTATGTAGAAGGTGACGATGAAAATGATAAAAGTATTGGTTCGACTAAAAGGAAACATTACGGCTATAATTATAACAGATCTAAGAAAATTGACAAACAAAATGAAAACGAAAAAAGGACTAACGACTTCCAGATATTTTCTCCTATTGACGTGAACAGGCCGAGTAAAATAATCGATGATTTAAAACAAGAACTTGCCGTAACAAAGGCTAACACTGATATATTATACACTGAAAAAATGAGAACTTAAAAAGTGTAATCAAACGAGTCAATGAAGATTAAGGGTTAAAGTTGAAATCAAGAGTAACGTACTCACGTGAGAAGTCACGCACGTTTCAATCTTACAATGTTCAAGTGTGAATATTATTATATTACTTTCGCTTTAGATGTTGATCGTTTACGGCAAGGGATAACGAATATGTGCGAAAATACGCGCTAACAGAATCACGTCCTTAATGATCCAGAGTCTGGCGGAAAAAAGATCTTAAAAACCCGTGCACAAAGAAACTTCTGAACCTCATTAAATCATCAAGTCTCACTTGCGACAAAACACGAAGAGGCAAATGTGTAGACGTGCTTTTCAGTTAGCTCAATTAGTCTTGAAGAACACACGCAAAAAACTTGCAGTCACTTGAACCTCGATCGAAGGCGAGATGTAATTGCTACATGTACAAAACCCGAGCACAAAAAATCTCTGGTATTTACTGAATCATAGAATCACCTTGGAAACAGGAAGATGTGTATGCATTGTAAGTCAAAACAATACCGAAGAAATATGCGCCAGCTGAAACACCTTTTATTAACGACTTGGATCGTTCACGGTACTAGGGATTATGAATATGTGCGATTCATCTACTGACTAGCATCGTGTGAGGTTTATGTCGCGTGACGGAAACCCGACACGACGGTTCACAACAGGCTAGTCAGTACATGAATCGCTGGCGTTAATATGCCCCTGACTCCCCTCCCACATGAGGCATTTGTAATCAGGCACTGTTTAGCATCATCCAATCAGCGTGTGGCAAACATCGTGACGGTTGCTCCTTGGCACACGAAATCGGGGCCGCGGATGCTGATCGCTTCGAAAGCTGCATTTCTCGAAAATGTTTTGGCGGTTAGCGCTTGGATTTTTAATTGGATCTTCGATTGAATGCGGCGAGAAGAAGCGTCAACCTTTCAGTTTATCTGGTTTTCGATTTGGAAGCCGGACGATTCTTATTTCTGGGTGAAAATCGTCTTTGCACTAGAGCGGTCGAAAATGAGCTTTCCACCCTTGTCTCCTTCTTATAACGTATAGTAACAGTCGACGCAAAACCCACCAAATCGCTCAAATTCGCCATTTAGAGCCACAGAAACGACAATACACAGCAAGTGAGGTAGGTTTACATTTATTTTGAGCTTTAACTCAGACATTTCATGATATAAGTTTACGATAATAAGACTCTTCAATAGTCTCCCATACATTCCTTTATATTTCGAATAAACAACCTGACTCGTCGCTTGTCTGGGCCCCCTGTGATTAGATATAGTAACATCTGCAATAATTTCAGGGAACACACTTCGACCAGCTCAGTTTAACCGCCGGTTGTTTGTTTGCTTGATTTGAAGGGTGTCCCCTAGCTTTTTTTTACACAAGGTCAGTCTTGTTGACGATCAGATGTCCACGAAAATAGATCGTTTGAGGTCGATATAATTTTTATCGATCTGAGTTTTCCCAAAATCGATAAAGCATTCGTTCACTTACCGAGCAGACCGATTGATGATGAATTTCTTCAGAGTCCTGGTCGATATCATTTTAAATAGAACCGAAAGCTTATTTTTGAATACGCTTTTTTCAGACTGTCCTGTTTGACAGTCCTTTGGCACAAAGTCAAAAAAGAGATATGGTCATCCATGAGCTGAAACGAAAGGATCGATATAGCTGGCAGAAGCCATGACGCCCTGACAGCCTAAGGCACTCAACTTCCGTTTTGATAAATGTGAAGCACGTATATCTAGGTTTATTGTAATATTTTCTTTGTTCCAAAATAAAAATCGCACACACCTCAAATTTACACGATAGTGATAGCATGTGTGTCCTCAACCTTCCCAAATAAGTCACCGCAGCTCGACTTTAAAATTGTAATTTCTCCCACACATTTCAACCGACGCCAGTCATACTGCTTTTGACGCAATATATCACTGGGTCTCAAGGGTAATAGATGTTAGAAACGTGGGGCTTGCTTAGTTTTTTAAAGATTAGACCATTAACGGCCAAAAAAAAGCTATAAAAACCCAAGCACAAAGAATCTCTGGTCTTTACCCAATCGACAAATCAACCTAGCAACAAAGACACGAGGAAGCAAACTTGCACTCGTGCTTTTCAATTAGTTCTTGGAGAACGCACCCAAATATCTTGCTGTCACGTCAATCTCGAGGTGATATGTGGTTGCTACAAAAACCGAGCTCAAAAAATATCTGGTCGTTACTGAATCATCGAATCATCTTAGAAACAAACACACAAAGAAGCAGACGCTTATGCATTATTAGTGAAAACGATACCACAAGGCTAAGTTGTCTATATCAGCCCCATTCTAAAATTGGTTTAGGAAAAACGCGACTATCAAATCAGAAAGACTTATAATGTGAAAGGACTGGAAGAACGATTCTCGAGGGAAGCATTTTATTTGGTAACATTTATTTAATTATTTATCACAGGAATTTGACATTAACTAAAGCCAATTAAGCTAGCTGTCCGTAATGTGTTTTCATGATTAATTAAAAGTTAGGTAAATTTGACGCTGCAAACTATGACTGGGATAAAACATGAGCGATTAAATAATGAAAGTAAAAAGTTTCATTATCCCTTTAGGAGTGTAGAATGACGTTTTGTTACATGAGTAAGTTAAAAGGAAATACTCAACGGCATTCATTGTAGGGTTTGTAACATTTGATTACATGTACACAAGCAAGCAATACCTTACCTGGGAGAGTTAGAGTCAAAATGAATTGAATTCGTCCAACCATTCTTTTTCGAATTGAAATCTTTACCGTTGATTTTTGTCGTCAAGAGAAGACTGCAGTCACATGCAGCGTCACACGTACGGTACCCTGTCTGCCAAGAGAAGAGCTTTGACAGCTGACGTCGAGTCGTTGAAATTGTTGCTAAGCAACGCTCAAAAACATTGAAACAAGCAACGTGTAAATGTCAATGGCAAACTGGTTTGTTTTAGCCTCTGTACAGCCGCCCCCTACAAAGCAGTCAATTTCTGTCAGCGATTGATATGCTCATAAGACTGGCCAGCATAGTTTGCGAAGGATTTCAACTGCAATTTCCAGGATTCTTTTAGGTGGTTTTATAGCTTTAGAATCATCCAACAAAAGACAGTTATTACCTTTCTTGTAAACTGATTTTTGTTCAATTTCACGCAGGTTGTAGCATTTACGACAAATGAACGACAAGTTTATTACGCTTTACTCCACGGTATCAGCACATTTTGCTATGTACCACGTACACTAAGCCGATTGGGTATGGGCCGATCGGCACTCCAGTTGCAAGGAGTTCAAATATGAAGGATAATCAATGCGCGGAGCTCGTTCAGTTAAACGTGATGTTTGTGCCTCTGATCGCGGTATGTAACTCTAGAATTGCGATCTTGACCCAATTTTGACCCGATGTTTCCCAGTGCCACTAATTTTTTTCTTTTAGAGTATCTTAGTACATGGAACCTCAATTTAACAAAGTGCTAAGGGACTGGGTAAATTGGTCTGTTATATCGAGGGTTCGTTATATCAAGGTTCCGTGGCATACATTTTACCGTAACTTAAGCGGGCTGAACTAAAGTATCGTTCGTTATACCACAGGCGGCCCAATAGGCCCTTTGCAGCTAGAGGTCATGTGCTTGGATACTGCTTAGCAACACAAAACTGGAGAGCAAGCGCTGCAGTAAACAAATCTCTTTAGCGGTCAAGCATATCTGGCTTTAGACAATAGTTTTCTGATCATTACGCTCAATCCTTTTGCAATATCTACAAAACTGTAAGATATTTACTAAATCTCTCATTTGGACTCGATTTTTGGATGGAAAGCAGGATATTTTTCTCGAAATCGTGAAAAAACTGTCACTAACAACCCGCTCGACGGCTAAGAAACATGGCAGCCTCGCAAGGTATGTACTTCAAAAAATAGACTTTTTTCTGCTTTTTTGAGTTATTGGACTTCTTAAGTCTATGAAAATAAAATATTGGATCGAAAATAGCAACTGAGTGGAATTTTACGGCATTTTACGCCCAATTTCTTACGATATTATGAGAGTAATTATGCATCTTACATTGAGACTAAACACATGCTAAAATTCACTGTAGATTTCTAAACTACCAACGAGCCATCAGACCCGAAGAAGAAATCTTCGTACCATTGTTGTGTTCCCTTGTGTAACGTGGATTCTAGATATCATCCTGAATTAAAGTTCCACCACTTACCTGGCCAAGCAAAGGATGACCAAATGCCCATGGCTAGGTTGTAGTCCAGCCAGAAAAGTTTATGATCTTGATGCAGTAAATAATGGTCAGAATCCATTTGGCTTATTAGAAATAAAAGTTGTCAAAGAAGGTGAAACTTCATTTGACAATGTCAGACATCTAACTAAGGACCAGAACACTAACCAGTACAAACTGAAGACAACAGACATTTATTACTACCAGATTCAGTGCCAGCTTGGACTCACAGGATTGGAACGCTGGGATTTTTTTTAGTTACATTGATGACAATTTGCTTTTTTGCTCTAGAATTAATTTTGATCCAGTGTTCTTCCAGGAAGCAAAGGACAAAGTGGATAGTTTTTCCTTCAATTACTTTTTACATTAAGACTGTTCACAATGTATGGCAGAGGGAATAGGGCAGCTTAATTAAATTTTAATTGACAACAAATTAGCTGATCATCATTTATCATCTTCAAAGATTAAAACCCCCACACCAAGAAAGTCTAAAAACTTCGCAACTCCCAATTTTAATATAAATATGTTCCTGTTTCCCTATGGATTTTTTTTTACATATTTTTGATCGCACTGATTTTTACTGCACCCTTCCATCATACATGATGAATATTGACTTTTCAAACAAAACACAGGTTGCTCTGTACTTTATACTTCTCAGATATTCCAATTTATTATATCCATTTTGAAATCACCATCAAATCCTGTAAATTGATTAGTTCAAATTGTATGATTCAAGCACGAATCCCACTATTTTCAGTCTGAATCGCATCTTTTTGTTAGCAAAACAAAATTCCACACTACATTTAGACGACCAATCATGTTGCAGGATTTTACACAGTTTGCCAATCAGATTAGAGGAAATAATGCACACAAAATGAAATATTTTCCAAATTTTATTTCCTGTTTGACATTGGTACTACTCTTTAAAGTGAACAAAGTGGAGCTTCATTTACATAAATCCAGAAAATGTTCAGTGTCGTACAATTTCGGTCTGATATCAAACTTTTGATTTCCTATCACACTCCTACTGCGCCATCGTGTGATTTTGTTCACTTGTGTTTGATATCAGATCAAGTTGCACTCCACTAAGTTCAATGACCATCAGTTATTTTTTTTGTTTAGGTAAAGTATAAACAAACCTAATAAAATATAAATAACACAATAACTTCACTATGGCTCATTGTTACTATTAGATAAGATTAGCGGGCTCTGGAAATTTGTAAGAAGGCAGGCTATAGTCCATGACTGATTGACTGAACCCAATGTAGTCAATTGCACATCAGAACCAAAAAAGTGGTATCCTTTGACCCTCCTCATTGCTCTTTCAACATGTATTCTCAAACATGCTATTGTCTTTGTTTTCTGAACATCTTGGGCAGAGATTTGTTCCAGACTTTCTAGAAACTGAGGGATATTTAGCTCCACTCCCTTCTCCCTCAGCAAATCTTCAATGTCAAACCCTTTTTCGGCCATGACCGAGTCCCCAGGCTCTAACAAATCTAGAATTCCACTGCACCTTGTGATTCCCTTATCACTTATCCCTCCAGTGTAGAGGCTAGAAACAAAACTAATAGTTCCATAAGGGGTACTACCTATTAAGCCTTTTAGTGTAGTATTACTTTTATAAGTAGAATGAAGCTGTGACTGAAGTAGCAGTGAGGTAGGTGTTTGCACAAAAATCTCAGTACAATCTAATATAACACGCATGCTTGCATAAAACCTTTTGAAACCTTCTGGCATATAGCTATTGACATCTTCCCTTGATGGCCAGATCACTTGACTCCCAAGAAAAAAGTTAGTCTCTGTGATCACTTTTCTGCAAACTGGTGATCTGTGTATCTGAAACCTATTTGCTAAGTCCTGCTCAAATAAACCAAGCTTGAGTTGCACACAAAACATAAACAACTCATCTACAAGAAGCATATTTCTTGAACCTGGTCTACCAACTCTTTCACCGGAAGCATAACAATATGCCATTTGTGCAGCAAACGCATAGTTACTCTCATAATATCGTAAGAAATCGGGCGTAAAATGCGGTAAAATTCCACTTGGTTGCTATTTTCGATATGATATTTTATTTTCATAGACTTTATAATTCCAATAACTAAAAAAAAGCAGAAAAAAGTATATTTTTTGAAGTACATACCTTGCGAAGCTGCCATGTTTCTTAGCCGTCGAGCGGATTGTCGGAGACAGTTTTTTCACGATTTCGAGAAAGATGTGGTGCTTTCCATCCAAAAATCGAGTCAAAACGAGAGATTTAGTAAATATCTTACAGTTTTTGTAAATATTGCAAAAGGATTGAGTGTAATGAACAGAAAACTATTGTCTAAAGCCAGATATGCTTGACCTCTTACAGAGTTTGTTTTCTGGAGCGCTTGCTCTCCAGTTTTGTGTTGCTATGCAGTATCCAAGTACGTGACCTCTAGCTGCAAAAAGCCTATTGTACTGTGTGTGCTTTTTGGGGTCTAAAGTCCATTAACGGCAATACCTAACATATTAAGATGGAATTTTAAGCGTAAGCCGTTACAAAGAAAATAATAATAATAATAATAATAATAATAAAAAAATTCGAATAAGTAAAGATTTGGTAAAACATTTGACAATGAAAAACTGCGATAAAATATTATAAAGCATGACACGACGTTTCGACGTTTCCAGAACGTCATTATCAAGTAAACTAAAATAATAAAATCGAGCATATATATAATGAAGCGGTGAATAAATTACAAAACGTTGAAAGTCAAAGAAAGAGTTTAGCCCTAATGGAATCGCTCTGGGTGTTTAAATTGGGCCTTATTGTTCTTATGTACAACATTTCATAAACAAGACAATCCCATTTCGTGCCGCATTTTTTAAGCATTCTAAACTGGCTCTCATTGAGTAAGTCAATGTTCCCATGGGCATCTCTCAGGTGGCGACCAATGGCAGAGTATCGATGATCAGCAATGCGCGAGCGTCAGTATTCCTTTCAAAGATCAAATCTCAGTGAACATTGTCAAAAGACAAATGCGCGATCTCAGTTCAAAAATTGGCATTGATGTACAACCAGTCTACACCAGTAAGAAACTTGAGCAGGACCTAAAGCTTAAAGAAATCAAGCCACGCATCTTAAATCAGCATAGTGTTGTTTACTGTTTTAAATGTGATTTGTGTGATTCAAATTACGTCGGATATACGACGCGCCATCTGTTTCAACGCATTGCTGATCATCGATACTCTGCCATTGGTCGCCACCTGAGAGATGCCCATGGGAACATTGACTTACTCAATGAGAGCCAGTTTAAAATGCTTAAAAAATGCGGCACGAAATGGGATTGTCTTGTTTATGAAATGTTGTACATAAGAACAATAAGGCCCAATTTAAACACCCAGAGCGATTCCATTAGGGCTAAACTCTTTCTTTGACTCTCAACGTTTTGTAATTTATTCACCGCTTCATTATATAAATGCTCGATTTTATTATTTTAGTTTACTTGATAATGACGTTCTGGAAACGTCAAAACGTCGTGTCATGCTTTATAATATTTTATCGCAGTTTTTCATTGTCAAAAAAAAAATTAAAAAAAAAAAAATAAAAGCGAGGAATAAAACGTGTGAAGTCTCCTTACCATTTTTCCGTAGCCGCTTTGTTGCCAACGGTCATGTTAACGCTGTTTTGGCGACTTTCTTTATAACACGTGCGGTGTCACCAGTCACTGAACTGTACATAAAAAAACCCAGGCTTCAGTCTTTTTATATACAGTTGTCTGTTAACACCACACGCATTACAAAGAAAGTCGCCAAAACAACGTTAAAAGGATCGTAAATGACAAAGCAGCTACGGAAAAAGGTAAGAAGTCTTCATGCGATATATTACTCGTTTTTGTTATCCTTTTTAGTTTTTTCTTTATTTTTTTTTTTATAATTTTTCCTTTTATACAGTTGACTGGAAACACCGCACGCGTTACAACCCAAAGAAAGTCACCAAAACAGCGTTATAACGACCGTTGGCAACAAAGCGGCTACGGAAAAAAGGTAATAAGACTTCACACGTTTTATTTCTCGCTTATATAATCCTTTTTAACTTTTTCTTATTTTTTTTTATAATTTTTCCCTTTTTAACGGCCTACGCTTACGCTTACAATTCGACCCTTATATGTTAGGTACTTTAGACCCAAAATCACACACAGTACGCTTGGGCTACTTGTGGTTATACCGAGGACCGCATTATATAGAGGTTCGTTAAATCGAGCTTTCACTGTACACTGTAGTTCGACATTCGCACTCGACAGTCGAGTTCTCTCCTTTGGTGATTTCTGGATAATAGCCACTAGTACACTATGTTTTCAGTTCTTGCCGTGACACTATGAATACAGCAGCCGGAAAGCGATAAACATCCCGCAATTATTTCAAGATTGCGCGCGATTTAAAGCAGAAGTTTACTGGCAGAAATATCTTAATTAGTGTGATCGGTGCATCATAAGACTCGGGGAAATTTTTTTTTATATGAAGCGGGTGTGTAGATGGTATCCATATGGGAAACTTTGAGTGGTCACATGACGCAAGCGCAGTGAGGGTCATAAAACTTTGCGCATCCGCATTGTTCCATTCTTTGCAATCTTGACAATCACATGTGTCTGGTTTTAGAGATTTCTTGTAATAATATTTTTCAAATGCCAAAAAAGCTTTGTAGAGATGTTACATTATAAGCATACCTACACATGTAAGGTTGTTTGATTGCATTCTTTGTCCACTTCAGAAAACATTCTACACTCAAAATTATAAAAAAAGGTGGGGGGGGGGCAGCTTTAGTGAGAGCGAGAGCTATTACTAATACGATGCCCCTCATCAGACGAATTTGGAAGTCCCCCTCTTTGTTGTACTTTTTTCCTTGCTCTCCCCCTAATTTTTTTCTACCCGTTCCTCTGACCCAAAATTAGTGAACGGTCTCCAAAACAGTTTTAACTTGCTCTAAATCGTTGTGTCATCCAAGATGACGAGCTTATAACTTAAATCTTCCAGAAGGTTTAAGAAATATTATGAGTCGCTTAAGGCGGACCTAAAATCTTTCAGTAGCTTTAATGATGTATTTAAGGTTACTTAAAGTGGTCCTAATTCTTTTGGTGGATTTAAGGCGGCTTAAACTAGACCAAAATCTTTGAGCATATTCAATAATATATTTAAGGACACTTAAACTTGACCAAAATCTTTCATTGGCTTTAATGCACATCTAATTGGAACTTAAACCTAGTTAAATAAAGGTATCTTTTTAAGTCAAGTTTAAGTTCATGAAACCCGACTTAAATTTTCATTTGGATTTTATGCCGTTTAATATTGCTGAAATGTCCCTTAAATATGGCATTTCACCCAGTGCTTTCTTTACATAAAGACTGAAATCTAAAATGTTTTGATTCGTTTCATTTCATTAGCATGTGAAAGGAATCACGAAAAGGCTTTCACAAATGCAGACGCCCTAGGCCCCCTCCGCCAACAGAGGAGGATGGATCTGGTGGATTTGGAAAGTAAATTTACAGCTGTACATGCAGAGATAGCTATATAACCCTGTTGATGGGTATAGCTTTTAGAGATGTGGTAAATGCCATGTTAACCATTAAAATAAAGGGCGATAAACACAATCAAAGGGCATTCTTCTTATCGAAAAACGTCTATTAATGGAAATATATAAATTGAGTCCTATTTACACGACCCAAATTTAGCTCAGATCCTTTTTCTATACACACTACAAGCATAACAATGAAACTAAAATCGCAAATTGAAAGCGAGAGAGGAGTTGTAACAGACTTGGTCGCACTTGTTGAGATTTGGCAGGTTGTTCTTTCACGTGATCATAATCAAGGTTGAGACGAAAAAAAGCAATAGTGGGTCGGTAACAGATAATCTCTCTTGTCCTCCAAACGAAATGATAAAAACGATGTAATGAGAATAACAAACGAATCCTCCTGCGGCTTGTTTCCCGCATTTCGATGTAATTTGTGGGCTAAAACTGAACGGGCACTGAGCTGAACAGAAACCTAACCTAAGCAAAGTAGACGTGAAAAGTAATGATTAAATACATCGTGGTGGCTACTGTTAGACTGATCTATTATAGCAGTTAGTAGTGTCGTCAATAACGCCACCTAACTACCTCAAGTGAAAAAGCGCTAGGCTACCGCGTGGGTGCGAAGAATCCCGCTGAAGACCTAACCAACACTCAATTGCAAGATCTTAATAACCTAGGAAATTGTGCCGCAAAATTAAAGAGGTTATGTTATTCGCTTTTTCGTCATTACATCAAGTGTTTATACTCGAAGACAAGTGAACTATACCTGAGCGATCTTGATGAGCATATGGCTGGAGCTTCAATGGGAGTTCCAACTTCTGTCACGCCCGGGTTTTTAATGCGTTGGGTATTTGATGCTAGTAAGTCATGGGGTATCTATTTTTAAGTGAACAGTATACAAGATAAGCCATATCCTTAGTGTGAATATATTTCTGGTTCGCCTAATACACACGTAGCCTTTTGGCTCTAGTAAACAGTAGTAGACGCTGTAAATATAGAAGAAGTTGTAGGAAAAGTGGCTAATCAGGAGATACACGTAGAAAAAGACAGCAACAAATTGTTGGAGCCTTCCGCTAGGTGTAGCACGCTTAGCTTTTCCTCTTAATGATGTCTCAAAAAATTAAAAACCTACCTGCTATACACTGACTTATCATTCGTTATGGTAATTTTGTCTAATTTTATTACGTAACAGTTCTTTACAGATTTTATAATTTAGAAGACGACGCTCTGTTATGTCCTTGCTTTGCTCTTGCAACTTTTTTTAGTAATGCAGTAAATGGTTTGAACCCGGGGGTAACATGTGAAGGTGTAGTCTGATCGTCCGGGTGAGTGTAGTCCTGAGAAGGACTGTTGTCGGTGGCAGTGACTGACGTTTCGACAACCTGTGCGGAAGTCATCATCAGAGTCAAGTGATGATGAGTCACTTGACTCTGATGATGACTTCCGCACAGGTTGTCGAAACGTCAGTCACTGCCACCGACAACAGTCCTTCTCAGGACTACACTCACCCGGACGATCAGACTACACCTTCACATTTTTTTAGTAATATTCAAGAGTTTTTACATTATAATGCGTTATTCAAAATGAAAGCGTATTTATTCATTTATTTAATCAATATCTAAACAGGGACATCACATAGCTAGTTTAAAGAGAGCCCAGCGAAACGAAATTTGACAGTACAAAGTTTACACATAAAATTGACAGACAAAGGTAAAACTCATTGAACAAAATATATACAAAGTCTACATAACTAATTAGATCTGTTTAAAAACCTCTTACACTCAGTTTAAAAGTTTCAAGGCTTTCCAGCGATCTTATTGCTTTGGGCAGATTATTAAAAGGAATACGAATCAAATCCCTATGGCTGGTATTATATGTATGATATTTCTTAGCTTGAGTAAAATCACTTAATAAGCAGGAGGGTGCTAAGCCGTTCATAGATTTGAAGACCAGCATGCATTTAAGGTAGTCTCTACGAGACTGAAGGCTAGGCCAACCAAGAATACGAGCAACATCTGTTTCACTCACAGCCCTATTTAAGATGATACTCGCCGCATGCCTATTGAGCTTATCAAGACACCCTTTAGATACAGTCCCACAACTATCCCATAAAACTGAGCAATAGTCAAAAAGGGGGAGTATCATTGCGTTATACAAAGTGATACAGGATGATTGAGGCAAGATCTTTCGTGCTCTACGGAACATTCCTAATCTAGACGAAATCTTCTTTCCTAAGTAATTAACGCGGGACTTCCAAGAAGGTGTTGGATCCATAAAAACCCCTAGGTATTTAAACTTTTCTAATCTCTCTAAGTCACGGCCGTTAGATGAAATGGAGAACGATTTAGAGGCAAGCCTTTGATGGGTACCCACAAGCATTATTTTAGATTTGGTAGAGTTGAGTATTAGGTAATTAGCACTAAGCCACTGAGTAACACTATCTAAATCAGGTGACAGATTGGACTCAATGATGTTAACATTGCCACAAGCAAAGTAAAGTAGCGTATCATCAGCATATAGCTCAACATTGCAGTATCTAACGGCATGAGATATTTCATTAATATATATTAGTATTATTTCAGAGTTGTGCAAAGAGTTTCCAGCAATCTGATTGGTCGAGCGGTTCCTTATATGACGCTATATAAACCGCTCCACGCGGTTTATATAAAATGTTAAAATGAAATGTTAACAAATGTTACTAAAAAATGTTATGATTTTAGAAATTTCTTTGTTGTTCAGCTCTGAAATTATACAAAACAATTATTCATAAAACAATTATAGTTGGTATTTAAACCTAGTAGGGGACTTATGTCCTATTGTTTATATACCGGTACTTTGTACAAATCCTTAAATAATAATAATGAATAAATATATATTCGCCTCAGGTTCGGTGAATATTCAGGTCGAATAATCCCCTCGACTTCGTCTCAGGGATTATTCGACGATATTCACCTCGCCTTCGGCGAATAATTGTTAATTATAAAGAGCAAGGGCCCTAAAACGCTATCCTGGGGGACTCCAAAATCAATTTTCTGAGGCTCTGAGACTATCCCATTACCACAAACACTTTGAGAACGATTGGTTAAGTACGAGAAAAACCATTGCCAGGCAGAGGTAGAAAAACCAAAAGACTGCACCAACTTATCTAAAAGAAGGTTGTGGTCTAGAGTGTCAAAAGCCTTGCTAAGATCTAAGAATACTAGTCTAGTCAACAATCTTTTATCGATATTCTGTAAAAGAGTACTAGTTACATGTGTCAAACAGGTTGAAGCATAGAATGAAAACAATTCAACAAGAAGACTTTCATCATTCTTGGACACTCTTGACGGGATTAGAACAAGTTGTTCTTTGACGTGGCTATCATCAAAGCTGAGACGAAAAGAAACGTCATGGGTTGTTGACAAACGATCTTCCTGGTCCTACAAAGTTAAAAAAGGTATGTGAGGCATTGTGAGCAAAAGGTATTTATCATTTATGTATACGTTTTGCTACAGCTATTGTACCATTTAATTGTTATTAGGGACCAGCCATTTCCTGGGGGGGAAGGGAGACGGAGAATTTTGGAGAGTACCAAATAATTTTTAGGGAAAACGAAGAGTGGAATCAGTTTTAGCTAACAGAGTATCAAGGGGGAGTTATGAAAAATTGACTTCTAAGTAAGTGCCAATGGGGGGTGGGAGATAATAAGAATAATAAAGAGCCTTAGGGGGAAATCAGGTAAATTGTATTGTGACACAACCAAAATTCTCTGACCCCTATCCCCACCTCCCTCCAGGTGAAAATAATGACTAGTGCTCTATCACAATTTGATGTAATCTTTCGTCTTAAAGTGAACAAGCACAGGGGGAAAAAACTCTAATCTCATATCGGCCATTTTTAGATTGGGTTCTTTTGTGCATTGCGTCATTGCGTCGTATGGCACTTTATGTTTGATGATGAGTGTAGCAAAGTATGACGTCATAAGATTTAAAATGGTGACTGTGTGCAGTTATATATATATATATATATATATATATATATATATATATATATATATGTTTTTTTTTAATGCTAAAAATCAGTGATGATTTTATACAAACCTGCTTTAAAGGAAGCTTTGAATCCTTTGTAAACCGTGGTAGAGTTGCTGTGACCTTTGAACTGAACCCAGACAATATTTTCTTTACTCTGCATCGAACTTGGCTTGGTATTTCCAAACAGCCGTTTGGTCAGTATTGGAGCGAATTGGCCATGGATAGATTCATAGATATAACCTTTTGAAACAAATGCCTCACAGAACTCAACATAGTCATTTTTGCAGTCTTTGCTATCCTCCAGATCAAATGTTTCGAAATCTATCTGGACCTGCCTTCCCTCAGGAACAATTAAAAACCACTGCTCTTTGTAATTTGAAGGGTAATTCTGGGCGCCTGCCTTTGGTGTGCCAAATGTGATGGTTTCGCCTCCGGATGTATTGAGAAAGTTTTGGCGACCCTCTGAAAAGTAAATGCAATTTTCTTTTTATGTTTATGAAACCAAAAGAAAGCACCTTTTTCCATTGCCTTGTTTGCACGTTTACTTGCTTGCTTTTGCATTGGTCTTGTTTTGTAATAGATAGACAGATAGATTCTTATTTACGAAACAATAAGCTGAAAGCTACTGGCTTGTTGAGTCGTTTGTCTTTTAAGCAAGACTAAGTTAAATAAGAATTCTTTATATCACTGAAAACGTAAAGTATTGTAAGAGATCAAATTGATCACGGTTAACAAATTTTAGAGACAGATACACAGTCGAACATTATATCAAGAAAATTCTCAAGCATTTACCCGCCACCCTATGGTCACTTAAGTTGGAAGCCACAGCCAAGTTGTCGTGGTAAATAACAAGAGGTCTAAGCAATGAGCATTGACTTGTGAGTGAATGCCTCATATATCTGGAATCGAAGCTCGGTATAAAAAGAAAGTCCTGCTCTCAAATAACATAGTTCAAAGAGCGGTTTTGTCGCATAGTCTTGGATAGTGCAATAGGTGACGATTCTGCATGGGCCGAGGACATCTAAGGAAAAAAGTAGGCCACCTAGTTCACCTATGGATATCATTAGAAGCCACACACTTCAATTTTGTTTTTATAAATGTTTGTGCATTTACTCCTTACCTGGGCTTAAACCAGCAATAAAGCTGAGATTGAAACCTTTGTAATGTTCACTGTCACCTACGAAACGCATGTAGGCAATCGATCCAGAAACAAGATACTGAAAACCCCCTCTCAGATACTCATAGAGATACTGAGACGCAAAGTTGTAGCTGTGTCGTGGACAAATTTTACCGTATCGCTAGTCAAAACCATTGTAGGTGAGATTTATTTTAAGACTGTCGCATTCACAATCCTTGCATCTTTCTATGTCCATGCTACCAAAACAAAAAACACAAACAGTCAGAATATGGTTTGTCTTTTCATTAAGCGATAGATACACAGAAAATCATATAATTCCTAAAAGCTTTTAGGAAGGCACCGAATCAAGAACAAATTAGGGAACAATGGGGGAGAAAATTTAAATGAAAAACTGTGTTGGTTACCAACTGTTAGTTCCTAATGGCAGTCATACTGTTCTACAGAGAATTTTAAAAGCGTTTGCCGATATTCGAAGCAAACTGAGGGATTTGGGGTTATGTTGGTGTTCATTTAAAGGAGAATGGAGAAATACTGTTAGAGTGAAAACGGTAAGAGATGAAGTATAGATAAGTCAATAAATTCAATAATAAGCGTTCGTTACTCCTTGGGAGAAAAGTTGCATAATGAAAAAGAGGTTGTTGTTTGTTAGTTGAAGGCGAAATGGCTTCACAAAAATGAAATGTTTCTGGCGTATATGCACCACGTCAAGAGCTCCAAGGTAGGTTCGTCGCATTTGCATCAGTCCAAATGTGGGCAATCCTACCTCTTGCATCAATAAACTAACCCGTAAAACATATGAGGCTGCCAAACTTTATCTTACATAATTGGATGGAGAGAAGATAAAAAAGAAAGTTCGTACTTTCCAGAGTCTTTTAACGGTTTGTTCTGGAAATTTTTGGCAGTCTCTCACTGGTAAACTAACCTGAAAATTTGAAAACCAACGTATTCATATGTGTCAGGAACTTCAATTTTCCAGCAATTGATCTCATTCGCGCCATAATTACCTGACGGGGGATATATGAGGCTACCACTAGATGCTGTGATGTTTGTTATACCATTGGGACAAACTATCACAAAAAAATGTGGAAAAGCAAATTATTCCCACTAGTTTTTCTTATTAATCCTTGCGTGTTCTTTCTTCATTTTCTTCATTTGTTTCAACTGGTCAACCGTACTTGTAATGGAAAGAAATTTTCTTTAAACAGGTTTAAACTAAACCATTTAAGCAGTCTTTGAGCTGGAAGACTGGCAAGTAGAGTGAATTCCTGTAACTCGTTTCTTATATGCTAATGAGACGCATAATATTCTCGTGCCTTGTTTGGGCACGCACGAGTGATTCACGCTGGAATATGTTCAGTGGACTGTTCAAAACAAGTGGTTAAAGCAATCAGCCAAGAACAAGTAAAGATCATTCTGTGAAGACAAAAGGTCATGGAGGTGTATGCGAACGTGTAGGGCTCTCAAATAAACTTGCCTTATTGCTTATAGTTACCACCACCTGAAGTGGGAATTTTCATGTGGAAAATTCAGTAATGAAGATGTATTTAAATAAATGTTCGCAACTGTTCTTTATTGTTCTACTCCCAAACATTCAGCAACAAACTCATCAGCACATAACAAATGGATTGTACGAATTCACTCAAATGTTAGATTTCTCTAAAAAATCTCCACAAGCGAAACAATCACGGAATCTTAACGAGATTATCACGAAGTGCTATGAACCTTAACATGGGATTCCTTTGTCACGTCATTGAACATTAATCGTTTAGCTATTAAAAATAGTTTGCGCACAGAATACATAAATACATACATAGGTTAGTTGACCACTCCCCATGGGGGCTTTTCAGGGCCAATTCCCACCCATCCCAGCCCAGGGGAGGACATCCACGATACAGTAATCTCGTGGGTGGGAAATTAACGTCTCCTACCCCTAACCCTGCAGGAGACGGGGCCCACGGTTTATTCGTCCTTATCCGGGAAGACTAGAATATCGATCCATTTCTTGATTATAGAAAGGTAGCAATTTCTCCTCACTTATTTTAAGACCATGAGTATTGGTCCGGCCGGGGCTCGAACCCTCGACCTCCCGCACAACACAATCGGGCGCTCTAACCAATTGAGCTAACCAGGAGACATGTTCCTTCTCTTAAGAGGAGCGCCAGAACTGCAACAAGACAGAACAGTAGCGACATTTAAAACAAAATGTTTACCGGAAAGGCTCAAGGGGTTTAAAAAAATTCTACTGTCTGCTTTCCACAATTCGTGCAACAAAGTGAAAATTAAAAAGTTTGTTCGCACAAAGTTGTGGCCAAAAAAATTGAGTCTTCTTTGTTGACTTGAATGGTTACTCGACAACTACAACAGCCACAAGCTAAGGACCTCACTAATGGGTCTTGCCACATATCAGATGCCTCTTATACTCTGGGATAAATAGTATCGAGCTGGGAATCTGTCTAAATATATTAAGAAGAGTAGCAAAGATGGTAAATTGTGAACTTGGTTGAGGAACGATGTTTGCATTTGAGAATGAGAAGAAATATCTGTCATCTGTTCATTTTTTCTCATGGCTAGCCTTCCTCCTTCGTGAAGAGGTTAACAAAGACTGTGGCACTAACCGCTAGCACTGAACCCCCCCACCGACTACAGATCCACCGCAGCCTTATGTCAAAGGTCTCCTCCAACAACTTCGACAATGTCTACAACAACAAGCCATACGCACTGTTTTCAAGTCATAGACTACGCTAAGATCACACCTAATGCGCCCAAGAAATGCTGTTAACCCTGTTGAGTAGTCTACGGGATTCTCCGTGAGTGCGGAAAGGTTCACAACAGCGAAACTGGCAGACCCGTGTAGGAGAGAAACATACAAGGAATAGAGGGATATCTGACTTGCTAAGACACAGACCTCCGCCGTCTCAGAGCATGCGCACAACATCGGACACCGCCCACTCTGGGACGAAGTAAGATGTATTGATCGCGATCCCTATTTCTTCACAAGCAGGATGAAAGAGGCAATTCACGTAAGACTTCGTACTAACAACATCAACAGGGACAGTGGAATTGATATCCAAGAAGCCTGGATGCCGACCATCGAAAAACGCAACAGCGAGAGAGCCGTGCGGCAGCGAAACACAGAGGGAACCTGATCTGAAAGATACACCGATCACAGTCGTAGAATTCCATCCAATCACAGCTGAGCACAACATCGCATAGATGACGCGTACTCTGTCGACCTCATCGCCTGGAAGACTAGCAGTATGCAGTCGAAACGTTGCGTTCCATATCGTGACACAAACAATTACATTTTTCTTTTAAGATTTTTGCATTTGTTTTGAATAAGACTGATATTTTGAAAAAAGTGGGTTATCATGTCGAGTTCAAAGTCTACCTAGTTTCCAAGCCCCTCCTTCATGTAGTGTTTTCAATTTTTGCAAAAGTGGCTGAATGCCTCGCCTCTGTTTCCGAGAAAGAATGAACGTTTTTATCGAGAACAAAGATTTCAAAAACACTAGGAGCACAACAAAATAAAAGTGTTAAACTTCTGAATGATTATTTGAGAAAGAGAAACGTGGAGGAAGCACAAGATAAAAGCACTTTGGCCAGTGTTCTGAAGAAGTTTTACGCCAGCGCTAGAAAAAGTAATGGCAGCCCTACTCGAAAAGTTCTATGACCTCCTTACGATTTGAACTTAACAGGCATTTGAAGACAAAAGGGACTGACTTTCTCAGTGACCCAGAGTTCGATAGCAAATATGCGTTAAGTATTAACATTGAACTCGTTTGCTAGATTTCAGTTGCTAAGGTTTGTAAAGAATCAACAATGAACAGGATTGGTTCGGTTTGTGTGCGTGGTCTAAGGTACTTGTGAAGGTTTACACGAGTTTGAAAGTATGATAAAATGTTCAGTGTCGAATAAGTTCTTTAAAGTGACAGAAGAATCTTTTCCATATCATTTTTTAGTTGAATAACAAAGGTTTTGATTTGTAAAGCTATTTGAAAGTTTAAATGTGTATGACAGTTTCGTAAGAATTATTGTCACTTGATTTTCAGACATGATTTATAGAAAAAAAAGATGGCGTTATATGGGGCAAGCTAGCCTGACCCATGAAATCAGCGCCTAAGGGGATTATGGACAGGCCCAAAAAGACCCCTAAAGAGGCCTGAATAATTATTCCCCTCAGACCTCTAGGAGAAATAAATAAATCAAGCACATTGACACCTAATAACTTAAATTTTAAATTCTCTTCCAAATACATTTGAAACCAGTTGAGGGGCCACAATCAGCGAACTGGCAAGTGGCCGATTCATAAGGTTGACTTGTAATTTTTTTTCCGTTTGACGTCAATGCAAATTTATAGCAAATAAACAGCTTTGCTCAATTAGCAAATAAGAGTGTATTAAATTCAAAGGTATCTATTTCTATTATCAATAAATGTAGTGGGAAAATGAAGGCAACAGACTGTTTCGCACCGTGTTTACTTGTATTTGCATTAATAGTAAATATGTCTCTTTTGTACAAAAAGTAAATGCGTGAAAAAAGTGTGTGGAATTTTCAGCTTCACCTTAGTACCAAATACACCGTAAACTTTATGCAAATATCATAGTTACGTAACATTTGCACGTAAATTCGTTGAGAACATATGCTTGAGTTTACCTTCATTTACGGCTAGTGCAAATTTAGTTCAAATTTAAAGCCTTAAGTTTGCTCCAACTTTGACAAATCTTATAAAATCTATTTTTGGCCTAATGGAGAAAAAAAAAGGTGAAACTCAAGATATAAAGCGATATATCGTCATATATTCATCTTTTTAGCAACTTGAGATTTTTTAAGAATTTATTTGAGATTTATGTTCGGTTGATCGACCAGAGTTCATTCGTTTGCACGTGCTGTGGATTCCACGGAAACCGAAAAAGGACACCACAACTCGAAGGCCCCATTCACAAGAATCAAACTACCCTAACGCTTAGAAATAAATAAGAACATAAATTTCATTTTTTTTTCTGCATCTTCTACAGTGCTATGGACAATTTTCCCTAAATAAAAAAGAAAAAAACCCGGTTTTCTGTTTAAACGCTTGAAATAGGTGAACGGGACAGGTCTTGATGTAGTTGAAGGGTTCAGTTTTAATGCAGTTGTGTCAGCGAATATTTCAGTTCAAACCGTGGCTAGGTTTATTATCTGCTGAAATCGATACAAATTTGAAACAAATACCTGCAGCGCTCTAACTTGGAAGTTTCCTCTTTGGACAATTACGAAGATATAGTTCATTAACGTGACTGCAACCTGTAAGCTGGGCTTTTAGATCGCGCCAGTAAGGTAATCCATGACACCTTTTATTTACTCACCAAAAGCTTTTGCAAGCAAGAGGAATTGTTTTCGATGCATGATAACTATTTTCTTGTACACTCTATTCTTCAGCTAGATACAGATGTCAGATCACTGTTGCCAACCTTATATGTAAATCGATATATTGTCGAGAATATTTAAGAGACCAATTTCACCTCTTACATCAAAACTTCCGGCCTTGGTTTCCATGGGAATATCGAACCATATCGAACCATAAGGCCCTTGAAAATAATGACTGAAACTTCAGTGAGACAGCCACAGCACGCCAAAACGTAACGCACTTCATTTATTTCATTATTTTCAAGGGCCTTATGGTTCGATATGGTTGGATGTTCCCATGGAAACTAAGGCCGGAAACTTTGACGTAAGACTGAGGTGCAATTGGATTTTTAAATACTCCAACAAGTATCGATTTATGTTCGGTTGAAAACGGTGATCTATAATAGAAATAAGTACCTTTGCATTTAATACACTCTTACTTGCTAATTGAGCAAAGCTGTTTATTTGTTATAAATTTGCATTGACGTCCAACGTAAAAATGAAAAAAGCCAACCCTATTAATCAGCCATTTGCCAGTCCTCTGATCGTGGCCACTTAACTGGGTTCAACTATATTTGGAATAGAATTTAAAATTGAATATTAATATAAATTTAAATGTCCTTGATTCATTTACCCGCTTTGTTAGAGGTCTGAGAAGACTAATAATTTAGGCCACATTAATATTTGCGCCTTTTTGGCTTTTCAGTAGTCCCCTTAGGCGCTATTACATTCTCCAATGCAAACATCTTTCGCCAACCAAGTTCACAATTTATCACCTCTGCTAGTCTCCTTGATCTATTTAGACAGATGGCTCTCTCGATACTGCTTGGTTACCCAGCGGTATTATAGGCACCCGATATGTGGCCAGGCCCATTAGTCAGGTCTTCATAGCTGTTGTAGGTGTCGAGTAACGATGTGAGGTTGGTATCGACAAAGGAGACCCAGACTTTTTTTGGCCTCAACTTTGTGTAAACAAATATCGGTCATGTTTCTTAATTTTCACTTTGTTGCGCAAATTATGAAAGCAGACAGAAAAAGTATGTTTCATACCCTTCAGCCTTTCCGGTGAATATTGTGTTTTAATATCGCTACTCTTCTTTCCTGTTGCAGTTCTGGCGCTCTTCCTAAAAGAAGGAGCATGTGATTCAAGTAAGTTCTGTGCGCAAACTTTTTTCAATAGCTAAAACGATACGTGTTAAACAATGTAAAGAAATCCCCTGTTAAGTTCTTTAGCACTTCGTGATAATCTCGTTAAGATTTCGCGTGTGAATTCGTATCATCCTTTCGTTCTGTGCTAGTAAGCTTGTTACTAAATGCTAAGAAGAAGAACATAATAGAACAATTGTGAACATTACTCAAAGAAAATTTTATCTCCTCGAGGAGTGCAGTTGGCCGGTAAAAAACGCTGGAAAAAAATGAAGAAAGAACACAGAAGGATTAGTGAACAAAATCGGTGGGAATGATTCTCTGTTTCCATAATTTTTTTGTGACAGTTTGTCCCAACGGTATAACAAACATCATGGTATCTAGCGTCATATATCCCACCTCAGGTGATTATGGCGTGAACAAGACCCAGTGCTGGGAAATTGAAGTTCCTGACACATACGCAAAAATTGATTTGCGATATTACAGGTTAGTTTACCGTTTGGAAACCCCAAGAAATTTACTAAACAAAGATTCAAAAGATTCTGAAAAGTACACAGTTTTTTCGATTTCCTCTCCATTTAATATCGTGAGATGAAGTTTGGTAGCCTCGCATGTTTTAAGGGTTAGATTATTGATGCAAGAAGCCGGAGGAATGTGCACATTTGGACTGATTTAAAAGCGACGAACCTTCCTTGGAACTCTTGACGTGGTGATACGCCCAAAACATTTCATTTTTTGTTGACGTATTTCACCTCCGACTGACCGGCAAGAATGTCGTTTCGTTTAGGTACCTTTTCTCCTAGGAGCAACCAACGCTTTTTATTGAACTTGTTGATTTATAAATACCATTTTTACTCTAACAGTATTTCTCGATTCTCCACTAACTAAACAGAAACAGGCACAACCCCAAATCTCGCGGTTTGCTTCGCTTTTAAAATTCTTTCAGCAGAATGTTTTTACTGCCATTAGCAACCAATAGTTGGTGTTGCGGCGACTGCGGCGCTCGCTGTATAGAAATCAATACACAGTGCACAGGTATTCGACTCTGGTCGTTCTTGTTCGTTTTACTTGAACCATACGGATATTTTAAAACGCAACCAAACTTGTATAACGGTGAAAACCATGATAAAAGGCAAACGAGAGCGGCAGTAAGAAAGAAACCTTGGGAAACAAGCAAAGACTACAACTAAAACATGATAAAAGAACGGCAAACACTCACAATCTGTGCTCCTTAAAGCGAACGACCATGTGCTACAATTAACATGATACATTTATGAACTTAAGCCTGTCGTGTAAGTGTCACGAAAGGTCAACGGACAAAAAAAAACCAGGGATCTCAAATATTAAATGGCGATCAAAACAGTTTGTAAAGAAAACAGTCTTCTATTTAATGTTGCTCCCCTGTTGTTCCCTAATTTGTTCTCGACTCTGTCCCTTCCTTGTAACTCTGGGATTCACATGAGTTGCTGTGTATCTATTGCTTGATGAGAATAAAAAGTGGATTTTATCTGTTTCTGTTTTTTTTGTTAGGTACGATATACAAATTAAAGATGCAACGATTGTGAATGCGACAGTCTTAAGATAAGTAGCACCTACAATGGTTTAGGCCAGCAATCCGATAACGATTGTGGACGATACAGTTACAACTACTATAAGTATGATTATCGCTGAACGGAGCGGTGAGATTTCTCGAACAGTGCCAGAATCGATTGCCTACATTCGTTTCGTATCGAATGACACTGAACATTACAAAGGTTTCAATATCAGCTTTATTGCCGTAAGGAGTAAATGCACAAGCATTCATACAAAAGAAATCAAAGGCTTTAGCTTTTTATCATGTCCTCAGGTGAACTCGGTGGCCTACTTTTTTCCTTAGCTGTCGTCAGCCCTTAGTGAATCGTCACCTAATGTACTATCCAAGATTATGCGACAAAACTGCCTTTCTAATTTTGTTATTCGAGAACAAGATTGTCTCTTTATACCGAAGTTCGATTCCTGATATAAGAGACATTCCCTTACAAGTCGAAGCTCATCTCTAAGGACTCTTGTTATCTACCACGACAAGTTGGCAGTGGCTTCAAACTTAAATAATCATTTTCAGCGAGAATTTTTTAGATATAATGTTCGTTTTGGTTTCAATAAATTCTTATTTAGCTCAGTTTACTTTAAGAGACACACGACCCCACAAGGAAATAGATTTTTGTCTCGTAATTAAAATTCTGTCTATCTATCTATTACAAACAAGACCAATCCAAAAGCAAGCGAACATGAACATAAATGTAGAGACTAGGCAATGGAAAAAGAGTGGTTTCTTTTGGTTTTTAAGCACAAAAGAAAACTGTATTTACTTTGCAGAGGGTGACGCAAGCTTTCTCAATGCATCTGAAGACAAAACCATAACATTTGGCACTCCGAAGGCAGGTGCCCAGAATTACCCATTAAATTACAAAGCGCAGTGGCTTTGAATTGTACCCGATGGGAAGGCAGGTCCAGATAGACTTCGAAACGTTTGATCCGGAGGATAGTGAAAACTGCAAAAATGACTATGTCGAGTTCCGTGAGGCATACATTGATGGTATCACATTTGTAGGTGGCTTTTAAGGTCCAATGCTGACCAAACGACTGTGTGGAAAGACAAAGCCAAGTACGATACAAAGTAAAGAAAGCATCGTCTGGGTTCAGTTCAAAAGTGACAGCAACTCTACCACGGTTTACAAGGGATTCAAAGCTTCCTTTAAAGGAGGTTTGCATTAAATCACCGCTGATTGTTATCATTATTATTATTATAGCGCAGTATATACACATCTGGGTGCCGATCCTTCTCACTCAGGCTAGGCGTTGACCGTGGCTAGCCTAAGTCTTATTCCATACTTAGTTACATGAAATTGCTAATCTACTATAAAAGGAAAAAGTCATATAAAATCAATAATCTAAATAAATAATGCATCATAAAAACCTATACGAGTCCTTAAGTAGCTCGCTGGCGGGCATGTGCAAGAGTTCTAAGCTAACTAAGAACCTTAAAGGTTCTGGCAATGTTCAAACTGGCACTGAGGACAGCTTTCTGCAAATGACGAAGGACTTCTCTCCCTCTCTTTGCACCTAACAATAGTCTAACACTCCTTCCAACATTCTTAGAGTATCCCCCTGAGACATCTACAATTAAGTTGACTTGACGTATCTCGAATCCAGGGTATTGCTGTTTTAGCTGCCAGCGTACAGCAGCGTACTTTTGTGTCTTTTCCTGGTCTTTCTGGTGACGGTTTTCTGTCCAAGGGCAACTCATTTCTAGCAATATATTATTATTATTATTATTAATATATTATTATTATTAATATATTATTATTATTATTATTATTATTATTACTTTTTTGCTATATAATATCTAGGGGAGACCTATACATCAATTGAGGTAAATAATTTGTTTTTGGAATTTACGAAGACCTCTGTTACTCATTTCTCTTGTTTTCTTACTACTTAATTGGCAATCAATTATTCATAGGCCCCATTTACACTATAGTGTGGACGACCGATCTCCCCTCCGTTCCCCCATAAAATCATGTAATCCCCGCTAAAATCCTCGGTCCCCCTTTCCTCCAGGCGACAAACAATGACTGATCCCTAAAAAAAGTAAAATAGCACACGAGTTGCAGTAAAGTATGTACATAAATAACATCAACCTTGTTCTGGATTGTTTAATTTGTAGGAAAAAGAAGATTGTCTGTCAGCAACCCATCTACACTCCTTTTCGTCTCAGCTTTGATGACGATTGCGTCAAAGAAAAGCTTTTTCTAATCGCATCAAGTATGTTTGAGTGTGACCCAAGTCTTGTTCGTTCAATTGATTTCATTTTACGCTTTAAATTTATAAAATTTCTAAAGGGCTTCTTTCTTATACAAGTAGACAAAACTACCTAAACGATGAGTCAGTGTATGGTGCCTAGGTTACTTAATTTTTTAGGACGTCGTCAGGAGGAAACGCTAAGCATACCACGCATAGAAGAAGGCTCCGAAAATCTGTTACAACCTTTTTATTCTAAGACATTGAGACTTATGAAGGTGTGGTCTGGTCGTCTGGGTGAGTGTAGTCCTGAGAAGGACTGTTGTCGGTGGTAGTGACTGACGTTTCGACAACCTGTGCGGAAGTCATAATCAGAGTCAAGTGAATGATTGCTGTCAGTAGAATGTTCTTACTCCAGTTCGTGTAAAATGATCGGTTGGTTTTGCCGTGATGTTATTGGCTGTAAGACTCAAGTGACGTAAGTCGGTCGTGATTGGTCTGTTTCGATCTGTCGGTAAAGTTAGGTCGTTCTTTTTCGGTCGTTTGTGATGTTTATGTCGCGAATGAGTCGTTTGTATGGAGCGGGTAGTTGTTGACATCTGTTTAGGGGAGTCTGTTATAAGTTAGTAAACCAGCTTTCCAGAGTCAGTCGTTGAAAATAGTCAGTGCTGTAGGTTAGGCATTGCGCAGAGTCCCAGTCAATGTTGTGGACATCAACAAAAATTGACACGACTGCTACGCGACAAAGAAGAGAAACGAAGGAAACCGGACGACAACTGGGTAAGTAACATTTCTTCTCGTTCCTTAGACAAGACTGAAACTCAGGTACTATCATACGGTCTAAAGCACTCAGTAACACCTAAACGTATACCGACCGAGGCTATTGTATCTAGTGTTGAGGCGGCTCTGTCTCGGCAACGAGAGCTATCTGAGCCGACCAAGGATAGCATCAGAAGCAGAATTGCCTCCACTATACAATCAACGTCACTACATGACAGCAACTTGACCAAAGACGAACAACGCGCACTGAAACGACTGAGAAACGACGAGAACATAGTCATCCTACCCGCCGACAAAGGACGAGTTACTGTTGTAATGGACAAAACTGTCTATGACAACAAAATGGACGCACTAGTTAACGACAAACGAACCTACGAAGAACTCAAACGTGACCCAACTCCTGCACTTCAACGTAAACTAAACAGTAAACTACTGACACTCAAGAAAACGAACGCCTTTGACACCCAACGGTACTATCGACTGAGGTGCTCGGTATCACAGCCACCGAAACTGTACGGTTTGCCGAAACTACACCAACCTGGTTTCCCGATGCGACCTATTGTTTCTTTCAGTGGCTCTCCCACATATCAACTATCCAAGTACTTGACGACAATACTACAACCGCTAACCGACAAATCCAGACATAAACTACAATCCACTGAAGACTTCATTAACGCTACCAAGACTGCTCAGATACCTGACGACTACAAACTAGTGTCATTTGATGTGAAATCACTGTTTACAAGTATTCCACTTCAATTGGCATTACAATGTACTGAGACTGCAACCCGACAATCTACCGACCCACTACCGCTACCGACAGACGACATCATGGACTTGCTAAACATTTGCCTAACGTCTACTTACTTTCAGTACAACGGTAAACACTACAAACAGCTACACCGTACTTCCATGGGGTCTCCAGTTTCTGTTGTTATAGCAGAAATTGTGATGCAAAACATCGAGGAACGCGCCCTTTCGACTTGCCGACAAACGATACCGCTTTGATTACGTTACGTTGACGGCACATTCACCGCCGTTCGACACGACGAATTCAACGCATTTCACCACCAACTTAACGAACAAAACACTGACATACAGTTTATCAGAGAAGTCGAAGAAAATGGCAAACTTCCTTTTCTAGACTGCCTGGTAAGCCACAACGACAACTCATTACAGACGACAGTTTACAGGAAACCGACACACACCGACAGATTACTAGACGAGTCATCCTACAACCCTACATCACGCAAAGCCACAACTATCAGAACTCTAACACGACGCGCACAACTAGTATGCGACTCGACAGACAGCTTATCCGACGAGATCAAATACCTTCACCGTGTTTTTACGAAGAAAAACTACAACAACGACTTCATCCGACGAAACACTCACCGACCCACCACCACTACCGAAACAAACGACACCGCAACCCCTACGACTACAGCAACCATACCGTACATAAAAGGCGTGTCTGAAAACATCTCGCGCATCTTACTACCCTTCAATATCCACGTCGCCCACAAACCCATCACCACACTACGTCAGTTACTAACCAACGTTAAAGACAAAGACGAACCGAGGAACAGACAGGGAACAATTTATAAGATCAATTGTTCGGACTGCCAAGCCTCCTACATCGGTGAGACTGGCAGAAACCTCACAACAAGACTGACTGAACACAGAAGGGCGACGAGGAAAGGTGATGTCAGCAATCACATTGCTGAACACCATCGACTTACCAACCACAACATTGACTGGGACTCTACGCAATGCCTAACCTACAGCACTGACTATTTTCAACGACTGACTCTGGAAAGCTGGTTTACTAACTTATAACAGACTCCCCTAAACAGATGTCAACAACTACCCGCTCCATAGAAACGACTCATTCACAACACAAACATCACAAACGACCGAAAAAGAACGACCTAACTTTACCGACAGATCGAAACAGATCAATCACGACCGACTTACGTCACTTGAGTCTTACAGCCAATAACATCACGGCAAAACCAACCGATCATTTTACACGAACTGGAATAAGAACATTCCACTGACAACAATCATTCACTTGACTCTGATGATGACTTCCGCACAGGTTGTCGAAACGTCAGTCACTACCACCGACAACAGTCCTTCTCAGGACGACACTCACCCGGACGATCAGACTACACCTTTACATGTTAACCCCGGGTTCAAGCCATTTACTGCAAACTGAGACTTAATTGTGTACTCTAATCGATCACTTCTCCAAGAACACTTCTACATTTACATCGTCAATTATTGTCTATTATAGTTCACCACTAAATTTTCTCCGGTTCTTATTGGTTTAAATCGATCACGTGACGCGATAGTGTGCATCCGTGGAGAGACACTATCAGCCTATAGTGCCCGCCCGTGGAAAATACCCGGATGGATAGTGCCCATCCGCGGAAAATACCTGGATTGATAGTACTCATCCGTGAAAAGTTTTGAATAGTTTGACGGCCGCGAAGTTAGGCAGATCGAAAAAACAGCGACTTTTCAATTTTGACAGGTATAACGTATTATTTAGCCAGTGAACGGTTGCGAATTATTGACATTTGTGAGAAGCTGTAGGCGCGGAAGAAAATTTAGTGGCGGACAATAAAAACAATAGAGGGTTTATGTCTCGGAACTATCGGTCTGATAGTTGGCCCTTGGAAATTTGATGTTCTTAAAACTAGCATATTTGCCCGAGATATGCCAAAATATGCCAAATATTTGCCCTCGAAGCTTCGCTTCTCGGGCAAATATTTGTTTTAAGAACATTAAATTTCCGCGGGGCAACTTTCAGCCGATAGTTCCTCGACAGAAACACTCTATTGTTTAACTAGAGCCACAAGGCCACGGGTGTATTGGTTAAGCTAGTAAACTTGTTCTCTTGTATTGTCTTTAAAACGGTAAATATAAGACATCTCTCGTGTCTTTGAATATAGAGAGAATTTACGATTCCAAATTTTTCATTAATTCCTATTGGAAAGTTAAGAGCTGGTCTGTATTAAAAAAAGTTGGGAAATAAAAAACTTCAACCTCCATTCTAATTTTGTAAGCAGTTATCCAAAAAAGGAGAATACATGAATATATCCTTTTAGAGGTTGCGTCATTCCTGTTACCATGGCAACAATGGGTGTCTGCTTTCTTCTGAAGGTCTCCTTATCAAAGAAAAAAGACTACATTATTAGAATTTATCTTTGATATGTCTAGATTTATCTGATATTTTTCAATTATTACACTCAAGTACCTTAAGGGTTTAATTGTTTCTTTGGATGATGCAGTTAAAAGTACATCCAGGGTTCAGGGGCGGGAGGGGAAGTGACAAGTTCTGGGACAGAAAAACAATGGAAGATGAGTGGGGAAAAAGACGAGGTCTGGGACCGTGAAAAGATCATCTTACAAGTTGCAAAGCTACTAATTCGTAGGCTTGTCAGCGGGCTCCCCAAGCCACACGGGCCGCTCAAATCCTTCACGTACGAGTTTAGTCTTTCAAATAATTCGTATCGTTGTTTCTGTAGAACGTATTGAAAATTTTATCGTGGCAAAACTGTGTATCATGGATACGCACTTTCTTTGGACTATTAGTTAGTCGGGCGACCGACCCCTGGTTTACCATCGGGTTTCTCCACAAAACTCCGTCACATGCAATGGGGAATACTGCAGACACGTAATAATAAAGGCGCAACATTTTTTCACGATTTCAAAAATGGCGGATATGTCGAATGTGTTAACAATTTGTGTCATCTTTTCTACACTCAAACATACAAACCCACACACCGTTCGCGGTAGACCCACTCTAAAAGATGACGCGTGTAATGAGCGTAGATTTCGAACCGGTCGTTCCGCGAACTCAAAATAGTAAAATAGTCAGATGATTTTGCGAAGGTCCCTCTGGAATCAAACCAGAAATCAAATGAGTTATTAGTGAACACTAAACAATGATATGGATGAGGACAGAGTGACAGGAGAACATTTGCTGATAAATACAAGGTGCCTCATGATCAAACTCTGGGAAACGACAACAAAGATGCCATGTTGGACTTTCATCAGTGAGGATAAACGTAATTGTTATATTTATGTGTCCTCTATCGTGATTGTTAAGCTTACATTTTGTTATGCTTTTACTCAAACAGAGTATATTATCCGCTGTTATTTTTCTGTTCGTTCCATTAGTTATGTCGCTTTTGTGCGAATATTAAATTCACGATTTTGTTATGCAGGAATGTTTGTTTGGTACCAAATAATGCGGTGTCAAATGAATGTGATGACGTTTGATTTGGACAAAGTAGCGCCATGCATAGAACAAAAGTGTGACGAATCAACGTTGTGTGTACAACAAAATGATGTTGCAAAAGAAATAAAATATGCAAGAGAATTCAGATTTCATCATGCAGTGTTTGTTAATCGTTATGATATTAACAGTGGTGAGTACCAGGTGCGAAGACGATTCGATCGTGAGCATAGCAGAATGCCAGTAAAAAAACTAGAAAAGCTTTCACGTAAAAACAAATAAATGAAGAAACTGATGTGCGGGGGAATTCTTAAAAACATTCCTATCTCATCAAAAATGTATTGCTTCATCAAATGCAGAGTTAGAAAAAGGAGCAGTAATGACAGTATTAAGTTTGTACAAAGATGAGAAAGAAATGGCATTCTAAACAGTCAACACAATCGAAAATTGTTGAGTTGTAGAGACTCTGAGCAAATATCTATCTTTGTATAGCTGTAATATATTAACAAGTGTGTACAAGAATGCAAGCCACAGATGTCATTGTGCTACACTGAAAGTGTGCAATGACATTGAAACAAATTGTGGGTCACCTATACATGGTATTGATCCTATTCTAACAATCAAGGCACCATATAGTCAGGGTGATATTATGTACTTTGATGAAAATGCTGGAAAACAATGTGTTGCTATGAGTTTGATTGCTTTGATTTATAATAAGATAAAAGGAGTATATACCTGATACAAATTTTGGAGATGGGTAATCAATTGTATTCAACACTGTCTTGATGTACATGGTAGTTGTATTTATTGCAAACAGAATTACTGTCAATGATTGCTTTGTCTGAGAAAAATTACCAGCTTAAGTAAAGTGAAAGCTACACTGGTAATCTACATTATTGTGATTCAATAATTGAGGAATATCAGTACTGTATGTCTACAGAAAGGGCTTTTGAATCACTCATGTCACAAAGTACTCTTCATTTATTCTGACAATAGAATGTAAACAGCGTCAGTATCTATTGCACTGATAATGGGAGTTATAAGATATTTGATTCTCATACAAGAGACGAATATGGTAGAAGCCATCCCTCAGGTACATGTGTACTATTAGAATTACCATCTATTCAGGGCTTAGTACAGTATTTCCAGACTATAGACTCCCTCAATGACAATTATGAACTCAGAGGAGTGCAGATAAGTACATATGAAATAGCTGCAGTGAAGAGTTTGAGAGAAGAACACAACTGCTCTTGTAAACAATACTCTGCTGTAGGGCTTTATGCAATGTGTTACTCAGTAGCAAAGTCTTGTAGTTATTAGAATTCCATAACCCTATGTTGCATAGCTGACTGAGGAAATAAATGATATCGTAACATGGGCATCAACAGGTATCTAAAAAGGGCAGATTTATACACGAGTCTTAATATATGGGGAGCTGACATATCAGTCCAAGTTAAAGCTCATAGCTATGGGATGTTGTCCAGTGGTTTAAACAATACAAAAAAGAAAGTTGGAAAACTTAATTTTTAACAACTACAGGGGAAATCCAGGGTTTTTATTGTGGCTTGCAAGTTACTGTTAGGTATTACTTGTATTTTTCAACAAACAGTCAGACAAAGTACATGTTCTCCTTGACCTATGAAGATACTTATGAACTTGCAATACAACAAATAAAAATAAGTGGTATACCATCATTAGTGCAAGCTATTACTAACATTATTTCAAAGAAACTCAAAACAGGTATTATTCACTACGAAATGCAATTTTTGTCTTGCACATCTAACATGGACCCTCATCAAATCAGACACATGCAAAAGTACAGACGAAAATATAGTTATGATAATTTGGAACCCGCTCCAAAAATGAAAAGACTGCATCAGATATATTTTAGAAACAAAATCAAATTCAAAGTTAGACAACAGCACAAGAGTGTGACAATCCCAACTATTGATATCTGCATTAATTAATTCAGAGAGAAAATCAGGGAAGGTCCTTACTGGTATGCTGTGTATACAATGTTTTCACGATAAAATATACTTCCTTGCTTTCAGACCATTACGATTATCATTTTATAATATATCTTTTTTAACACACGCATCAATGATGTACTTATCACCCTTGGGAATGGGGGACTCCTTAAATAAAAAGGACTGGGGTGCTCGTTGTACCTTTTAGGGTTAAAAAAGGTGGGCTTGGTACCCCTTAGGCTGTTTAGCCTCAAAAGGTCCACAGCAGCAGCTTCTGTGATACCTTTAAGGGTATTGCACCAAAAATATGTGACGGTGCGTTGTTGTAGAATTGGTGTCTTTCAAAGATGAAAAGAAACTTTATGCTACGCCCACAAACCAGGACCTTGGTATCTGTTAGTATTTCTTTTAGAACCTCTGCCCACCACGAATGGTCAACTCTCATAACAGCACATCTACCTGTAGCTCGACTTACGATCTTGAATCGTCTTGTTGATTTTACTTTGGCGAAACCCGTTCAAGGATGTAAGGAAGTTTCAAAAACAAATCGGAGTTTAGATGAGAAATGTCTTAGTTGAGAAGTGCAAAGTTACGGTTCAAAGTTCCAAGCGTCGATAAAAATCATACAAACACTTCCACGAAGTTTCCTGGCCATCGAGGGGAGTAATTTCAACTTGTCAAACCCTTCATCTTCCTGGGCTAGTTATTTAAGTGTCGGAAAGATTGAGTTTCCGCCAATTTTTTCTGTCGATTTTGACGAATGTACTATATGGCTTAAAATCAGCTTAAAAACTTCGAATAGAAGGGTTAATTTCTAACGATCTAGAAACTATGGTGCTGCGTCGGTGGGGGTAATAAGGTTATTGGGGTTTTATCAACTGAGTTGATAATGTAAATTGGCCACCTTAAAGATGTTTAAAAGCTGACGTTTCGGGCGTCAGAGCGACGAAAGGTTAACGCTCGAAACTACATCTTTTAAACTCATTACGAATGTCACCTGCTTTCCGAACAAGTAAAAAACATCCCGTTCCTCTCCTCACATGTTTGGTTTCAAAACAGTCATTAAATTATATACTGCCACTTTACTAAATTACCGAAATACGAAACGACGCTAACCTGAATATGGGACTAAACCGTTCAAAAACAACTGAAACTAATACCCACAGAACGTTTTAAGCAGATCTAGTGAATGCGTCTACATGGAAAATTTTAGAGCTATGCGATCAGTGACATTTAAGCTTTTACTAACCGTAAGTGTAAATTTTGATTTAACGATTTGTATCGTAGCCAGAAAATGTATTTATCCGTCAGCAAAGCGTTTCACCGTCATTGTTTCAAAAATAGTACTCTGTTCGTGCATTAAGAGCGAGTAAGAAAGTCCTTGAAAAATCCTTTAATTTACTGATTTAGTTTTGCGAGTGTCACAGTGCAAAGGCTTACCTAACATCTCGCGACAGAAATCAGCCGAGCTAACACCAATGCAAACAACTTAGCAAGTTTTGATCCCGACCTTAAATTCGATACAACGTGGGAAGCGACCTAGATCCTTAATAAATAACCAGCTAGGCAAAGTTCCCAAATTTCCAAAGTCAACCGCCATGGTTTTCTCTGTAAACACGTAGTCTCCGTCTGTAATGGAGCTATCCGCTGACAATTTTCAATAAGATATCTTTGTAATTTGTGGGTTAATAACAGACTTAATGCACCATGGAGTCGGTAAACAAGTGTTTTTGGATTTAAGAAGTAAATGATTCTGCTGGATACCAATTTTGCATGAGAAAAACTATTAATTTAAAAATAAGGCCGTCTTTCGCTTTGTTGTTCAGTTCCTCTTTTCCTCTTTGCTTATTGGAAACCGTGTGTATCAAATTACTTACATTCAGTTGTATCGGCCACATTTCATGATCATATCTACTAAGAGATATGTTTTCATGCTTGAATATTTCCAAAAACCTAGACAAAATTTCGCAATCTGTTTTAAAATCATTCCTTCTTTACCTCGGTTAGTGAAAGGATGAGAGCGTTTCACTCTAAAGAGCAAATCTTAATAGTCACGCGAGTAACAATGGCTTTCTCGCGACATTTTAAGTCACTTTATACAACAACAGCATGCCAGAATCTAACGCACTACATCTTGAAACATAAATCGAAACTTAAAATGTCTTCTCAAAAAACAGATTTTGCTTTATTGTGGAGCTCCGCTATAACAGACGTTTGGTGAGAGCGCTACACACCTGCGAGAAAGCCATTTTTACTGGCTGAATATTCAAATGAGCTCTCCAGAGTGAAACGTTAGCACCCTGTCATTCACTACCCTGCTGGCAGAGGCGTTTATTTGTTAACTTCCCCTACGGTCCACGTAAAAATAAAGTCCTCTACGCTCGGCCTGTTAAATCTTCTTCGAGCATGCGCCTGGGAATTATCCAAGTTTGCGGATAATCTGACTTGCAAAACCGGTCAGAACCTGTTTTAAACTCGTTTTTATGCGCACGCATCCTATTTAGCTATATAGCAAAACCAAGTGTGAGCCCACAATCCCGGTTATTGGCCGAGTACTACCGGGAACTAATTTGTTTCCAAGCAATAGGCCGCCCATGCTCGAAGAAGATTTAACAGGCCGAGCGCAGAAGACTTTATTTTTGCGTGGACCGTAGGGGAAGTTAACAAATAAACGCCTCTGCCAGCAGGGTAGTCATTCACCGAAGCAGTAGCAATAAAATTAAAACAAAGTGCGAAGTTTTGGCTAAGTTTTTGGAAATGTTCAAACATGAAAACATGTCTCTTTGTTGATATGATCATGAAATGTGGCCGATACAATTGAAATGTAAGTAATTTGATATGCTCGGTTTTCAATAAGCGAAGAGGAAAAAAGGAAGTGAACAACAGAGCGAAACCCCATCTAATTATTCAATTCTACTGTCGATCATGCATATCAGAACACAGCAGGGGCTGAAACTTATTTGAGACTTATTATTTAAACAATGAGAACAAGGGAAGACATTTTCTTATTAAACGACAGCTCTTAATGACGGTTAGATGAAGAAGTCAATTATGTCACGATCACTTAGGGAATTTTCAACACCGAAAAATATCAAACCCGATTTGAAGACGAGAAGTTACAGAAGAAGCAATAGATATGAAAGAAAAAAATTTAGGCTATGTTTTTTTCTAAGCACATAAATCTTCAAACCTCGCTCCTTTGAGATCATGCAGTCGCTTACACAAGTGAGAACAAATGTTTATAATTTACCATAAGCAAAATTGGCATCCAGTAGGATCAATTACTTCTTAAATTCGAAAACACTTGTTTACCGTTTCCAAGGTACATATATGTATGTTATTAACCATCATCGAAACGATGTTCTCACAACTTGCAAAGACATCTCACTAGAAGTGTCAGTGGATAGCTCAATCACAGACGAGGACTACGTGAAGAAAAACATGGTGGTTGATTTAGGAAATTGGGGAACTTTGCCTAGCTGGCCATGGTTATTTTTGTAAGGATTCGAAGACGCATCCCGATCTGTAACGAACTTCAGGCCGGATCAAAACTTGTTATGTTCTTTGCGTTGGTGTTGGCTCGGCTGATTTTTGTCCCGAGATGCTAATTAGGCCTATGCATTGTGACACTCGCGAAACTAAATTAGTAAATAAGAGATTTTTTAAGGATTTTCCTTGTCGTTCTTTATATAGAAACAGAGAACTGTTTTTGAAATAATGACGAACCCTCCATTTCACATGATGGCCAGTGAACCTCATGGAAGTGCTTTGTAGCCGTAACTTTACGCTTCTTAACGAAGACATTTCCTATCTGAACTCAGATTTGTTTTTGAAAGTTCCTCCCATCCTCGAACAGGCTTCGCCAAAGTAAAATCAACAAATGGTCAATAGAAAAGAGCGTATCCATCATAAAAAGTTTTGCTACGATGAGATTTTGTAGACAAAGTGTGAAAAAGGGAAGAATAACTCCTCTAGATTTCCACAAGACTTTATTCTTGATGATCTCCGTACAAATTCAAGACTTTCGCAAGAGTTTCCGGCGGATTTCCAACTGAACTTTCCTTCTTTCATTGAGTTATTTTTCGAGTCTACCATAACGTGCGAAGTAAAAATCCTAGGTCAAATGTCAATCAAGTCATCGGGTTCCGATTGGATAACTAGACAACAGTACAAATCACGTGCGACTGAGTAACGAAATCTATAAGTAACAAAATCTATTTTCAACACAAAGAACGGTACGAATTGTTTGAAAGACCAACTTCGTACGTAGAGGATTTGAGCGGCCCAGTGGCTTAGGGAGCACGCTGACAAGCCTGCGAATTAATTGCTTTGCAAATTGTGAGATGATCGTTTCTCGGTCCCAGACCCCGCCTCTTCCCCCACTTCCCCTTCCTCCTCCTTTCATCGTTTCTCGGTTCCAGACCTCGTCACTCTCCCCCCTCCCCCCCCAACCCTGGATATACTCTTAAAAATAGTTGTAACTGCATCGTTCACAGTATTTTATTTCGAAACCATTTAGGCTCCCAACGTCAAAGCCTCTATGGTTTACGAAGGGACATCAAACCCTTAAGGTCCTTGAGTGTAATAACTGAAAAATATCTGATAAATCTAGATGCATCAAAAGCAAAACCGTGAATTATGCAGTTTTTTTCGTTTGTTAGGAAGACCTTTTCATTTTTACCCCTTTGATACCTAACTGCATGCAAAATTTGAGTGGAGGTTGAAGTTTTTTATTTCCCAAGTTGTTTTCACAGAGACCAATTCTAAGCTTTCCAAATAAGAATTAATAAAAAATTAGGAATCGTACATTTTCTCTATACATGTATTCAAAGACGCGAGAGATAGCTTATATTTTCCGTTTTAATGCCGATACGAGAGAACAAGTTTACTAGCTTAATTTATGCACACGTGGCCTCATGGCTCTAGTATACAGTAGAATCACATCATTGAATAAAATCTCGCATTCTGATTAGTTAAAGAAGCGAGGTTTTTAGCGTGGAATTGCGAGTTGAAAACGAGGCTAAGTGATATTATTTGGAATCTACGTATACATAACAAATATAAGTAAAGCTCTTCTCTCTTTATTTTTATTTTCATCCAACGAAAATTAATTACTTGACTCGCGAATTCTGCATTGAATTGGATGCGAAAAACGATATCAGTTTTCGCGTGTAATTCAAAGCGGAATTCCCTTGTCAAGTAATGAATTTTCTTATAGTAGACGTTGTAAATATAAAAGTGGTTGTTGGAGAAGTGATCGATTAGAAGACAAAAACGGGTGTTTCTGAGAATAAAAAGGCAGCAACAGATTGTTGGAGCCTTCCACTAAGCTAAACGTAGTATGCTTAGCTTTTCCTCCGAACGATGTCCCAAAAACTTAAGTAACCTTGGCGCCATACACTGACTTATCATTCGTTTAGTTATTTTTGCCTGCTATTTGTGTTACTTAGCAGCCCTTTGGAGATTTTAGAAACTTAGAAGTCGATGTTTTTTATGTCCTTACTTTGCTCTTGAAAGTTTCTTAGTTCTATTCAATTGTTGCACCTATATTGAGCAAGATAGTCAAATTGAAAACGTGGAATGAAAACTGTTCAACAAACAAGACTTTGATCACACTCAAACACACTTGATTGAATTAGAACAAGTTTTTCTTTGACGCGACTATCGTCAAAGCTGAGACAAAAAGAAGCGTCGATGGGTTGCTGACAGACAATCTTCCTTGTCCTACAAATGAAACAATCCAGAACAAGGTTGTTATTATTTATGTAGACACTTTGCTGCAGCTTGTGCGCCATTTTACTTTTGATAGGGACTAGCCATTAGTTGTCGCCTGAGGGAAAGTGGGACCGAGTATTTTGGCGGGGATCACATGGTTTTGAGGTGGAACGGAGGAGAGATCAGTCGTAATCAACAGAGCGTAAAAGGGAGCCCACCAAAATTAATTGCCACTTGAGCACCAATGGGGGAAGAGATAGTAAGAATACCAAAGAGCATCAGATAAATTTTATCGCGACACAACCATGCAGAATTCTCTGACCCCCACCCTCCCCCCCCCCTCCCTCCAGGTGAAACATAATGACTGGTGCCTCACCACATTTTAATGTCATATTTCGAATGAAAGTGAACAAGCACTGGAAAAAAGATTTAAACTGATATCGGCCATTTTAAAACTGGATTCTTTTGTGCACTGCGTCAATGCATTGTATGTAACTTTCTGGTTGCTACTCCTATAAGACTCGTGCGAACAAAATAGACCTTGTTTGATGACGATGAATGTAGCAACGTATGACGTCATAGCATTTAAGAGGGCGGCTATCTGGAAATTTAAACGTTATTATCGCTTTATGTCATTATACATGTTAGTCCTTTATTTCTACATCACCAGAAATCGGGGACATTTCGAGCCCGTTACGAAATGTGAGTGGTATATCGTATTACAGACAATTCAATATGGCGGTGGGGGAAGTGACGTGAACACGTAACTTTCTATTTTCGTAAAACCCCACTAGAGAAAGGCCTGGTACTTTACTTTCCCAGGAAGCCAAAGGAGACGTCAAAACAAGGAAAATGGCGGCCAGATTGCGCAGTTGCCGGGACTTGTATCTTTCGTGTTCTTCCTTCCTATAATTGGGGTATTTAATAATGGCGTATTGGGCTGATGAGCTCTGTGAAAATACGAAGAGTCTCCTGGCTCAAGGAAAATTTATGGGCCAACATATTCGACCGTTTACGAGCGATTTAGTTGAGCAAACTTCTGCAGAATGTATATCGAACTACGTAGTCACAAGGTTGTTCTCACGACGAAAGAATTGTAACACCTAGTCGAAGCAGATTTTAAGAGTTTGTAACGGAAAATAGAGTCAGAATTATGAGTTTACTCGTATACCTTGGGAAAAGGTAGGCTTGAATTTGAGTATTTCTTTTTCGTAGCGATGGACGCTTTAACTAATGCAGGCTGCATTTCCAAGTACGCAGCGAAAGAATATCCCATTCTTAGACAGCTATTTTGAAAAAACAATCTTTTCCCATACATTTTCTTATACTGTTTCGGAGCCATTTCGCTTGTAACATGAGAACCGCCTCCGCCATATTGTCCCAAATTTCTGGCAATGATTTGTTTTTTTATCTTTAGTAATCTTCACAGTCGAAGGCATTCTTATCGGCTTAATGGCAACTCGCCCTATCAGCGAGGTTTACTTTTAGATAATAGGGACCTTAAGCAACCACGACGGCGACGGCAACGAGGACGTGGAAAAACAAGAGATCTAATTGGCAAAACAATAGCTCAGCACGTGCATTTTGAAACTTTGTACATTTCTTAGCCGTCCTATGTAGAACAACAACGTGTAATCGCCAAAATTTGCGTCGTCTGCGAACCGAAACCGCGACGGCAAATTATTTTAATTTCCATTTGGAACTCAACGCTACTTTTATACGTCATGCTGAAGTTGAGCTGTGGCGCCGTATGAGACAGTAAGCTTATGTAGCCATTTTTGAAATTCTAACTAAGAGTAGAAATTCATTTTTTAATCGAAGTCTTCCTTGGCGTTGCCGTCCTGACTGCTAAAGGTCCCTAATTTAATGGAATATGTCGTCTTAAGCATAACATCTGCAAATGGTTAGACTGTTAAGGCTTTCGGATAATGGCTATAAGCCTTGGGCCACATTTCCCGTACCATTTATACTTTAAAGCTTGCAGAGGAGAGTAAAGAGCCAACACATTAGCTGGAAAGAGAGGGGTGGTCTGCTCATGGATTGTAATGTTTACATGGTACAGAGGAAGACAAGGAGAAATTAGTAACGGAGACTTTCTGAAATTTACAAAAGCAATGTATCTATCTCAAATTAAGCATAGGTTGGTCTCCCCTAGATATATATATATATATATAACTGCAGACAGTGCACACTGTTTCGACCTATGTGGGTCTCATCAGTGCAGGTATATATATATATATATATATATATATATATAACAAAAAATTATAATGATAAAAGTCAGTGGTGATTTAATACAAACCTGCTTTAAAGGAAGCCTTGAATCCCTTATAAACCGTGGTAGAGTTGCTGTCACTTTTGAACTGAACCCAGACAATGTTTTCTTTACTCTGTATGGAACTTGGCTTGGTCTTTCCACACAGGTGTTTGGTCAGTATTGGACCGTACTGGCCATTTATATTTTTGGGATTACCAACCGTAACATATGCTTCACGGAATTCAACATAGTCATTTTCGCAGTCTTCACTATCCTCCAGATCAAACGTGTCAAAGTCTATCTGGACCTGCCTTCCCTCGGGTACGATTAAAAACCACTGCTCTTTGTAATCTGCAGGGTAATTCTGGGCGCCAGCCTTTGGTGTGCCAAATGTAATGGTTTCGTCTTCGGATGCATTTAGATAGTTTGCGCCACCGTCTGGAAAGTAAATACAGTTGTCTTTCCACGCTTAAAAACCGTACCAAGAGAAAGCCATTTTTTTATTGCCTTGTATGCACGTTTACCTTCATGTTTGCTTGATTTTGTTTTGGTCTTGTTTTGTAATGGATAGATGGACAGATAGAGTCTTAATTAGGCGACAAAATATTAAATCTATTTGCTTGTGGGTTCGTGTGTCTATGAAGTAATTAAGGCTTAACTAAACAAGAATTTTTTTAAATCAAAACCTGAAGTATTGTAAGGGATCAAATTGACCATGATGACCAATTCCAGAAACAGTTAGATGATCCTACACATCTAAAAAATTATTCAGCATCTATCTGCTACCCTATGATTATTGTAATTAAAGTTGGAAGCCTCTGTCGACTTCTCATGGTAGATAAAAAGAGTCCTTAAAGATGAAATAATTTGAGTATATCAACAAAGTTGAAATGGTAAACTGAATTGGCCACCGTTACGATTATAAAAGCTGACGTTTCGAGCGTTAGCCCTTCGTCGGACCTCAGTGTAAAGAATCAGTCTTGTTCTCGAATAACAAAGTGAAAAAGGCTTTTTGTCTCATTTGATAGCGTATTTGGTGACGATTCACCATGGGTTGACGACATCTTTGGAAAAAAGTAGGCTCCCAAGTTCACCTAAGGATATCATTCGAAGCCACACCTTTCAATTTTGTTTGTATAAATGTTTGTGCATTTTCTCCTTACCTGCGCTTGAACCAGCGATAAAGGTGAGATTGAAACCTTTGTAATGTCCAGTATCATCCGACACGAAACGAATATAGGCAATTGATCCTGAAACATCAGACAGAAGCCCACCACTCCAATCGACGAAAAAGAGATACTCGTACAAATAGTTGTTACTATAGCGTCCACATTCTTTACCGTATCGCTGGTCTAAACCATTGTAGGTGCTATTTATTTTAATACTGTCGCATTCACAATCCTTGCACCTTTCTATGTCACGGCTACAAAAAAAAAAAAAAGAAAAACGCAAAAATAGATAAAATTCGCTTTCTAGCGATAGATGCATAGGCCATTGCAGAAACTTGAGAGGACTGGGAAAGAGTGTGGTTGTTTTCCGTTTGTTTGAAAAACTAAGATATTCAAATGAAAGATCAACTAAATTTGGGAGTCTTAAGTAAGAATAGAAGTATTTAGAGGAGGAAAATGGCAAAATGACAGCTTTTCAAATATCACTTAAAATAGTGAGTTTGTACGGATTGGGTAGACAGGAAAAAAAATTTTAAGGGTTTGTATGGAATTTTTGCAACTTTTGCAAGGTTCCAACTTGGACACTTTTCCGCTGAAAACTCTCAAACTTGGCTGGGTAGCTTTTCATTCAGTAACAATTCAGTTGAAATGTTTAGATTTTCAATGTAATCAATATAAGAAACTCGTCCCAGTCCTCTCACGTTTCTGCAATGGCCTCTAGCGACTCATGTCAATCTTTAACTTACGAGGAAGGGACCGAGTAGAGTTAACAAATGGTAAACACCACAGCGTACACTATTGAGTTATGGATGCACGCGGGAGGTTGCTAAGCACGAAAGAAGCGTAAGAGTCGCTCTCGGCTATCGCCTCGAGCGACTCTAGCTTCTTGAGTGCTTAGCAAACCTCCCAAGTACATCCATAACTCAATACATACATACATACATACATACATACATACATACATACATAAACTTTATTTATCCTCGGATTCTAGATTAGCTTATAAGCTAGTATCTCCGATCCTAATTACTACTTTAGTGTACGCTGTGGTGTTTACCATTTGTTTTATAACATAACATTGATACATTGTAGCTAAAGAGTTCCCTTTTATTTAGCAAATCTCACGCGACCAGAAAAAACAACATCGCGTAAAAATAGTCTTTGCATTTGCTCACGTCAGCAGCGTACACCCATGGGCAAATGGGGGACGCTACATTGACCAATCAGAGCGCGCGGTTTACTTTGGTTATGTTATAAAACAAATTAGGGAACAAAGGGGGAGAAAATTCAAATGGAAGACTGTGTTGTTCAACAACTGTTAGTTGCTAATGGCAGAAAAATTGAGAGGATTTTGAAAGCTTTCGGAGTAAACTGCTGGATTTGGGGTTGTGTTGGTGTTAATTGAGTGAAGAATGGAGAAATAATTTTCGAGTGAAATCGGTAAAAGATAAAATATAGATAACTCAATAAATTCAACGAGAAGCGCTAGTTACTCCTTGGGGAAAAGGTGCTTAAAGGATAAGACGTTGTTTTTTGCCAGTTTGCGGCGTATGCATCGCGTCAAGAGTCTCAAAGGAGGTTCGTTGCATCTGCATCAGACACTGTAATTCAGATCCCTTCAAACTGAATTCATTGCACTTAACTTGGAGACATCTTCTTAACATAAAGAACAAGTAACAATCCATAGCTGATCAACTGTCTAAAGTTATTCTTTAAAGGCTGGTAGGAGTTAATAAAAAAACAATCTTTCGCGCCACAAAGATCGAAATAGTCTGTTTATCTCCAGGCAATTATATTGTAATCAGAGAATGTTTAGAAATACATTTGATAATAAAAATTAACGGTAAAAAACTACGACGTTTCGAAGTCTGCATGACCTCATTATCAAGTAAAATGTTAAAACTGATGTAAAATTGTAGCTCAGAGATTATATACAAATAAAATGTGATAACTTCATTAGAATAATGAGCGTTCATTGTTATTGGTGTTTAGCATGTCAGATCGTGCAGTATATGTTTAAATAAATACTTTTGCACGTATTGAGTCAGACTGCGTGTTTAGCTTTGGTTTTCGTTCGCGAATGAATAACATTTCGTGAATTAGGCAGTCCATTTTCCCGCGGCATTTCATGAGAACGGAAAACATTTCCTCTAGGCTAGTGGGCGCTACACTGTGGGCTTCTTTCAGATGCTTGCCAATGACAGAGGCTTTATGTTCTTCTATGCGTTGATGAAGATGGCGTGTGGTATAACCGATATAATCCGCATCGCACGAATCACATTTAAAAGTGTAAACAACGCATTGGTGGTTAATTAAAGCGGGCTTCTCTTCTTGTATCTTGAGCTTTCCCTCGATCTTACGACTCGTGAAAACTGGTTGTAGGTCAGTTCCGATTTTTCGGCCAAGATCTTTCAGCTGATGTCTTACTGTGTCGGCCGATTTTTGGTCTTTAAATGGTAAAGTTATTCTGACAGGTTTTTGTGTAGCCGCGTCAAGTTCAGTTGGGGTTTCGTGACGGCTTTGGATCGTAGAACTCGTGTACCAGGCGATAGCTGAGTTGATGAGTTTCACTGGGTACTTAAGCTTAGTAAACATCCGCTTGAGATGCTGGCATTCCTTCGTAAAAGATTCTTTCGTTGATGACAGGCGGTAAGTTCGGTAAAGCCTCTGTCATTGGCAAGCATCTGAAAGAAGCCCACAGTGTAGCGCCCACTAGCCTAGAGGAAATGTTTTCCGTTCTCATGAAATGCCGCGGGAAAATGGACTGCCTAATTCACGAAATGTTATTCATTCGCGAACGAAAACCAAAGCTAAACACGCAGTCTGACTCAATACGTGCAAAAGTATTTATTTAAACATATACTGCACGATCTGACATGCTAAACACCAATAACAATGAACGCTCATTATTCTAATGAAGTTATCACATTTTATTTGTATATAATCTCTGAGCTACAATTTTACATCAGTTTTAACATTTTACTTGATAATGAGGTCATGCAGACTTCGAAACGTCGTAGTTTTTTACCGTTAATTTTTATTATCAATTATATTGTAACTGCATATTTCCTCAGTTCTGTTGCAACAGAATTCAAATGTGTAAATAAAATTTTCTTGTGAATTACTACATCATGGTGTTCTAGATATATTTCAAGATGTTCGCTAGCTCGAACTGATGCGTTCATTCCTTCGTCTTGCATCAATAATCTAACTCATAAAACAGTCACGCGAGGCTGTTAAACTTTAACTCAAGGTATTAGATAGATAGAAAATCGAAAAAAACTGTGCACTTTTCAGAATCTTTTGACGGATTGTTTTAGAAATTTCTGGCGGTTTCTCAATGGTAAACTAACCTGTAATATCGAAAACGAATATTTGCATACGTGTCAGGAACTTCAATTTTCCAGCACTTCGTCTCATTCACGCCATAATTGCCTGACGTGGGATGTATGAGGTTACCACTAGGTGCTGTGATGTTTGTTATACCATCGGGACAAACTGTCACAAAGAAATGTGGAAACAGCAAATTATTCCCACCGAGTTTTCTCACTAATCCTTGTGTGTTCTTTCTTCATTTTCTTCAGCAGTTTCAACAAGCCCACTGCCTTGTCAAGGAAAGAAATTTTCTCTATACAGATTGAAAAAAAATCCTTCACAAATAAGTGAATTCCTATAGCTCGCCTCTTATATGAGACACAAATATTCCCCTGACCTATTTGGGCACGCACGAGTGACTCACGCTGGAACGTACTCAGCGGACCGTTCAAAACAAGTGGTTACCGCAGCTAGCCAAGAACGAGTCAAGAACATTCTGTGAAGCCAAAAGGCCATGGAGGTGTACGTGTAGTGCTTTTAAATATACTTGCCATTTTGCTGATTTTGTGACTTAACAGTTACCACCACCCCAGGAAAATCCTTACCCTTTCCAGCATCGGTTGATTGGGAAAATTCAGTGGTGGAGATGTTTTGAATATTAAAGTGTTCTCCTCCGAAGCATTTACTGACAAACTCTTTAACACATAACGAGAGTTATGTTGAGATTGGTTTGCGCACAGAACTTACTTGAATCACATGTTCCTCCTCTTAGGAAGAGCGCCAGAACTGCAACAGGAAAAAACAGTAGTGACATTAAAAACAATATTACCGCAACGGCTGGAGGGCATGAAACACTTTTTCTGTCTGCTTTTTACAACTCGTGCAACAAAATGAAAGACGGTAAATTGGGAATAAGAAATCGTTCAGTTGTCCACTTGGAAGAAATAACAACGAATAAGATGAAGAAGTAAATAGTTTTCCATTTACTTTTGCATTAAATCCAGTTCAATATATATTATTGCTGGCTCTGATACTTGGTAATTTTTTAGGACAAAAGGAGAAATAAGATGAAACTCGAGATATTTAGCGAGATATCGTCGTGTTATCTTTTTATCGCCGTAAGAATTTTTTCTAAATTTACTAGAGATTCATGTATGGTTGATGGAGCCGCGTCAATTCCTTTCCGTGCGTTATGGATTCCTTGGCAACCGAAAAGCACACCACAACTCGAAAGCCACATTGACAAAAATCAAACTACCTTAACGCTTAGAAATAAATAAGACCATAAAATTCAGGTTTCCTTTTTCATCTTTTGCATAGCTAGAGACAATTTCCCTAAAATAATAATAAAAAAATTGGTAAAGGGGCGCTTTTCTGTTTATACGTTCGAAATAGTGAATCGAGATGGATTTGTAGTCAGTTGAAGGAGTCAGGCTGTGATCTAGCTTGA
>NC_142527.1:10547700-10562700 GCF_964205215.1 Stylophora pistillata | reverse complement strand
TTAAGCTTAACTAAATACGCCTCTGCGCTTCTAAAACACAATGACTTACTCGCTTGTGTGGTTGATTGAAACTTTTGGACAACGTCTGCGACGAAATCGTAGAAAGCGGCAGAAGGGCTAGACAGTCAAAACAAAGAAAAAATTTAAACGACTCTCTTGGGTTTATTGCGCTACAAACACAGCTGATTCTCTTTCTCGATTCTCAAAATAAACAATTTATTCTTAATTTTATTAGGACGAAATCTTTTTGCTATATATTAAATCCTTCATTGACTAAGCCAAAGGTAAAATCTATCTTAATTGGAAGTCGTTTACCGTCGTTTCTTTCAATTTTGGCTAATTTTCTCACACTGAATTTATCACACACACTAGAATATATAATTTCAACTGATAATGCCTATCTGAAGAAGAATGCTTCCCTTTCTTCGAAAACATCCGTTCAAAACATCAGGAACATCGACGAAGGTCTTCAGCTTCTTATAAATTCCGCTAGCGCTGACTAGCATGCGTGTTGATCATTTTGCTAGTCGTGAGAACATCGTTTCTAGGCTCCAGACCCCGCCAGTTTCCCCCTTCCCCCTCCCCCACCCGAACTGGCCCTAAATTTCCTGAGATAACCTCTTCGACAGGCAGGGCCAAGGATTTTTAATAAAATGAAGGCCAGTAAAAATAAATGAATTAGAGCTCTGCTTTTAGGCTTGGCTAAATCTCTACTGATTAATTAATTGAAGCCTAGGTTGGTTAGACCTTGCTTGGAGCCGGTCTGGTAAAGGAAAAATAAGGCGCTTCCTTCCCTCCACTAGCCTGGGTGGACACCTTGGGCAAGTGTTAGCACACCCAAGGCCTCCCTTAACCAGGGTTACGGTCCCACTGCCTTGTGGTGGCTAGGGATAGCTAAAAGCTAGGGCAGCAAACCCCGACAGAAAAACCGGAGTGGAGCCCCGTAAGGTAGTTTGGACGCTATATCATTTTCTGGCAACTCCTGCAGTGGACCTGGTCCCGAACGTACTGGCCCTGCCTTTCCTTCGGACTCTACCAGCAAGACAGAGAGGGGGATTCTGGGACCTGGGCAAACCAGTATCTCCATATCAACCACCCAGGCAAGCGCATGGAGAGGCAACTTCAGCATACCCTACAGCTTCGCCTGGCATGGAAACAAACCGGGGAGTGGCAGTTACCGGTTCTAAGTCATGGCCTGATTGGCATAGCGCCAGACGCCAGGGGTCATTCCTGACAGTGGGAGGGGCTTTTTAGCCCCATTGGATAGCTACCACCCTCTTAAACTGGGCAGCCCCCAGTCAATAAGGTGCTTTCCCGCCACTGCCAGCTTGTCTTGCTGGGGTGAGCAGGACTTAAGTCTGGAAACAGTCTGACAAGTGGGCAGCGACTTGTTCACCTAAGAATCAAGGATCTATTAGAAGAAGACCAGCCCTTACACTTAAGAGTTGGAACGTCCGAACGATGCTGACCGGACTTACCAAGAACATACGGGACATTGATGGGGCACGCAAAACAGCTCTCATCAGCAGAGAATTGGTTAGGCTCAAAGTTGATATCGCTGCTTTACAGGAAACGTGCATAGCTGGTTGCGGAAGCCTAACGGAAAAGGAATACACGTTTTTCTGGCAGGGTAGAAATGAAGATGAGCCTAGAGTACATGGAGTTGGTTCTGCTGTCAGCAACAAGCTAGTACAGATGGTGGAGCCGGGCTCAACCAAGTCTGAGCGCATCATGCACATAAAACTCAATACCGATCTAGGTCCACCAATTTGCTTTCTGTCTACGCTGCAACCCTGACTTGGAGTACCGATGCCAAGGATACTTTTTATGGCCAACTGGATGATGCTATCAAACATATCCCAAACAACGAAGTGCTGATTCTCCGCGGCGATTTCAACGCTAGAGTGGGCAACGATCAAGGTTCCTGGCCTGATTGTCTTGGTCACTTTGGTGCTGGCAAATGCAATGAAAATGGTCAACGCCTTCTGGAGCTGTGCACTTATCATCACCTCTGTATTACAAACATATTCTTTGGCGTGAAGCTGCACCATAGGTTCTCGTGGATGCACCCCAGATCTAAAAACTGGCACCAACTCGACCTCATCATCTCAAGACGAGAATACCTTAATAACATTCGTACTACAAGGGCATACCACAGTGCTGATTATGACACTGATCACTCCCTTGTCTGCACGAAGATCCAGTTACGTCCAAAGAAGTTCCATCGTGTCAAACAATCTGCTACACTTCGCATTAATGCTTCTGCCACCGCCATCTCACTTCTGTGCATTGCTGGAAAGCTGTTTGCCCGAGTAGCATTATACCGCCTTCAAAAGATCAAGGGTGTACCCTGAATCCCAGTGTGGTTTCCGCTACAATCGGTCGATTGTGGACATGAATTTCTCTTTGAGATAACTCCAGGAGAAGTGCAAAGAGCAACAACAGCCACTCTACATTGCATTCATCGACTTGACAAAGGCGTTTGACCTTGTTAGTATTGACGGCATTTTCAAGATTCTGCCCTTATTTGGCTGTCCTCCTAAACTCCTGAGCTTCATCAAATCGTTCCATGATGGGTCTCGGGGTACAGTGCAGTATGACGGAAACAGGTCTGAGGCATTTGATATAAACATTGGCGTAAAACAAGGATGTGTACTAGCCCCGACTCTCTTCAACATCTTTTCAGTTTTACTGAATCATGCTTTCAAGTCCTCTGAAGAAGGCATCCCGACGCGATCTCGCTCTGATGGTAAACTCTTCAACCCTGCACGCCTTAGAGCCAAGACCAAAGTGCGCAAGGTAGCCATCCGTGACCTTCTCTTTGCCGATAATGTTGCCGTCGTTGCTCACAGCGCTGAAAAACTCCAACTCCTCCTCAATCAGTTTTCTGACGCATGTGAGGCCTTCAGACTTACAATCAGCCTAAAGAAGACCAAAGTCATGTGCCAGGACAATGCAGCCAAACCTGCCGTAACGATCAAAGATTACACCTTGGAAGCCGTCACACAGTTTACCTATCTCGGCTCCACCACCTCAAACAACAACTGCCTTGAAGTGGAGATTGGAAAGAGAATTGGCAAGGCTGCAACCAACATGGCTAAGCTGTCTGCCCGTGTCTGGGAGAACAAGAAGCTAACTACCCAAACTAAAGTTGCTGTGTATCGTGCCTGCATCATGAGCACCTTATTGTTTGGTAGCGAGTCTTGGACTACCTACGCTAGTCAGGAGAAGCGCTTGAATATCTTCCATATGAGATGTCTTCGTCGCATCCTCTCCATCTCATGGACAGATAAGGTCTCTAACAATGAGGTACTTGCAAGAGCCAATATCCCCTCGATATTCACCCTGATAAGACAGCGCAGATTGAGGTGGCTCGGTCATGTGTACCGGATGAAGGATGGGCGAATCCCTAAGGATCTGCTGTATGGCGATTTGGAATCCGGTTCGAGGCCTATTGGCAGACCTAAGCTGCGTTTCAAGGAAGTATGCAAGAGAGATATGCTGCCACTGGCTTGCCAAAAGATAACGGCAAGCTACATGCTGCAGATCGGAGTGATTGGAGGTCTGTGTGCAGTCTGGCACTCTAGGCGGGAGAGGAAAGGCTGAAAGCTGAAGCCTAGGATAGAAGAGCTAAGAGAAGAGCAGCAATGAACAAAGCAACGTGTATTCCAGTGGCATGTGTCTTCGTGTGCAGTGGATACGGCCGTGTCTGCCGTTCTAGAATTGGGCTTTTTAGCCACGAGAGAAAGTGTTTGTCGCAATTTCGCAAGTCATGGACATGGTTCGACGACTGCCTACTACTACTACTACTAGTTTTAACTCTAGCTTCCCATCGGGAATTACCTAAGGATATAAAATATATAGTCTAGCGGACGGCGCTAATTTACCCCGATGATTACCTAGTGTCGAAAACGTTTGGTTTTTACTTTTTAAATTAAGTTTTACTTTGTAAATGGCTCATTTTTAAACCTGTGCTAAGATCGAAAGGTTTTAAAATAATTTTTCTTTGAATTTCTGTCTGTCTGTTCTCAAGGTCATATTTCAGAATATCTGGTGCGAATTGTGTAATAACGCTGGGATGAATTGTCTTACTTCAAAAGGGAAATTTCCCTTGGTAAGGCACATCACGCTACACTTCCCCTTTCTCAAGAACAATGGAAGGATTCGGTCGGAGCGCAACCTCAGTCGCCTTCCTAACACTGAGGGCAAGTTTCAGGATGAATTCCGTGATGTAATTGCGTATTTCCGAGGTATAAATCATTACGCTGATCAGTCTCATTGTGTGCCGTCAAGAAACTTGAATTTCAAGGTAGGTATATAAAAAGACTAACCACCATTTGGGCATCTTTCTTGACAGGACAAGAAAGATCACTACATGTTGTCGCTTTCTCATCGATGTCTCTTGTTAGTACAGCCCATTTTTAAACAGTCAGATCAGAAAAGAGAAAGCAAATACCTTAACCAAATACCGAGACGATCGCTCATTGCGGAAAACAAGAACATTTTCCAACCTTTTCGCACAGTAAAAGAAATATCTCTCAAAGTCTAATTTAAAGGAGAGGCAAAGGATTGCATTGAAGACCATTTAATGAGTTTTAAAAATAAGGAAAGTACATATACTTCGGGACTTTTCAAGAGCCTTCAGCTGCCAATATTCACTTTAGATTTCTTCCAACATAATGTCCACCACAGCTTGTGGTATATTTTGGAAGACGCTGAGGAGTATCAAATTACAATGTCCTACGTATTGAGAAGAAAATGCAAAGAATACGCCTTTATTTGCTGTCGATTAACGAGTTGTGTCCTTGAATATAGGCAATGTTGAAGTTTATGTAAATTCTGTTTGGAACAGTTTCCGCTTCAGTTTTTTAACACGTCCTAGATTGTTTCCCGTCTGAATGGGTAAACAACACTGGTGGTAATATCAAATTAACTACATCGTTCGTTTTCAACTGCCACAATGCTTCCACAAATTCGGATTTGTCTTTTCATAGATTTCTTTAGGATCCCAAGGTTAGGAATTTTCATTTTTCATACTAGGATTCTTCAACAACTAGTCGCAGGTTTTTGTGTTAAATCTGCATTAGTTAATGCTCAGACAATTAGTTTCTCCTCGTCCGTCTCGTCTTTATGTCTAAATGTAAATGTGGGGTTTTCCTAGAAACGTGGTGTTTTTAATTACCATGACTCTTGATTGTATAAAGTTACAAGCTGTGAACAGTGAATGATATGCCAGTCGCGATACGTGAAACAAAGACACTATTTTCCGTTATCCGTAATTACTAAAAGAAAAAGTATATTTTCTGTGAAAAATTACTTGCCGAAAATATAAAATCTCATGACCAAGCCTGTTCGGTCAAGATGGTTGGATTGGTCAGCGTTCTATTGTTTTGGGATCTGTCAGTTTGATGCCAAAAGCACCTCAGTCTGAAGGTTTGTAGCCAATGCTTCTCAGTCTACATCTCAAACAAAAAATAAAACCCTGATTAAAATCAGAGAGCGAGTCCGCAATACGCCATGAATTTTGGTCAGAGGATGCTCTGGTGCAACAGTTGTCACTTCCACATCTCAACGCGAATGTACAAGCATAGTTTAAGACTCTCTGTAGACCGGCATACATTGCGCGCGTTTGTTATTGTTTTGATGAACTCTGAGTCCGACGTACAGGTCAATCCAAGCAAATTAAAGAGAAATTCAATACTGGTTAAAAAAGACAACTAACTTTAGAATTTTTTACACGTAAGATCTTGATAAGCTTGACTATAAAAATTATACGATTGAGGAACTGTAACAACACTTCGGCAAACTCGCTATCCGTCAGCTTTGAATATCCCAATGAATCTTTTTTGCTCCTCCACTGCTCATGAACCGATTGCTTCAAATAAATCTTTTTGAGAGCCTCTGGCCTCTTAGGCCTACCGCCTGGTTTCTTCGTAGCTGCCATTGTTAAATTTACATCGTTTACGGACTGTCGAGTTTCTTCTTAAAAATCGAGATAACGACCAATGTAGCACCAAATATTCTTGCGATAATCAATCTACACATACAAGTTAGCGAATGCCAATAAATACCGATGGATGCTTCCGATTGAAAGAGATTGGAGATGACAAAAGTGTTCCACGTAAAAAATCGAAAATGGAGGTTTCGTAGACCAAGAAACCTCCGGTTACGCGCGCAATATATGCCGGTCGATAGAGGGTCTTTCAACTATTGCATTGGAGGCTTATTACATTAAGGACCAAATGTTATTACACTTAGGACTTTGTTACAATTAGGACAAAATGTTATTACATTTAGGACTTTATTACATTTAGTAAATCTATTACATTTAGGACTTTAACATGTGATGTCATGTCACGAGATAAACCAATGACGCCTGAAGCAATTGGGGTGTGGCACAAATAATTGGCCTAATCAATATGTCTTGTAACATCAATACACTTTCTAAAATTCTGCGCTTTTGCATCGAGAGAATCCTCGTGTTAGGTAAACATGTTGGTTCTAAAAAAATGAGTGCCTCGTTCGAAAACAGCTGTGCGCCAGAAACAAGGTCTTCAATGGACTCGAGACTCTCTACAGAAAATCGCCACTTTCGATTGTATTCAACACCGAAACTAAAACAAAGAAGCATTTTCGTGCGTTTATTTTGTACCATACGACTTCACTTACATATAGAAAGAGGTATCACTACAAAACGGATATTTTGAATTACTTTTGAACTTCCGAACCTTTGGCTCGATCTACTCGTCCAGTGTCAAGTTTTCCCTTGGGTACAACAATGGAGATTGATCTTACTAGTGCATGGTTACACTACCCACTCACCTAGTTAGATTGCAAGATTTTACTCAATTATGCGATTCTAAACAAAAAAGTTTTAATAGTCAACAAAAAAATGAAGATCGAAGACGTAAAGAGCACCACTAAGACGCAGCGGATAGCCACTCATAGTCACGTGAAGGGACTTGGTTTGGATGAGAATGGCGACGCTCTCACTATGGGTTCTGGCCTCGTGGGTCAAGAAACTGCCCTGGATGTTTGTGTTTGATGCATTTGGATCAATATATTATGGTTGTTTGCGCCGTTCCACTAAGGACATGGCATAGAATTTTGCAATAACTAACAAACTGTTAAGTGCTGGTAGCTCTACTCAATCTGCAAATCAGCTTTACGCTTTGCGCAATCCTATGTACTTGTGCGCATCGCTTTTGCAATGTCTTCAGGAGTCCAGACTCACTTTATATATCAGCGAACAAGGCTGGTTGCGAAACCCTTTCACTCCCTGTTACCCTATGATGTCTTTCTCTTCCAACTGATGTATGTATTCTTTCACTAGTCCATTCACTTAAAAAATCTGGTGTCATAGTTTGATAACAATTATAGACTTCAAAGTCTCTCAACCTGTTTGAAAAATAATAAATGTGTCGAAACTGTGGACAGTGGCCTGTTGATCAATTTTTGGAAGAAAGGTTTATCAAGCTATCCACATGAGGGATACTCGTGCAGTGAGGTAGAATGATCCACGTACAGTGTTTCCTTTGAAGAGGTAATTGTGTCTCAGGTGTATTGCTGGATGAGTGCATGAATCAAATTCTTGTCGCTCATAGCTGCAGATATTTTTTCCCTCATTTGGGCAGCAGGAGTTGTGGTTGAACTAATAAAGTCTATAAAGATGGCTGGAAGAGCAATCCTTTTAGCTAGTCCCCCAGAACTGGAAAGGTGGGCACAAAATACACTCTTTGTAGACATATAATGAAGATCAGTGGTTTTTATCTTGGTGATGTCTTCTGTGAGAGGCAAAAGTTCTTTTACAGGACTGGTGTAGTTTGTCTCCGTTGATGATGGTCCATGGAACTTTCATCACATACAAAGTGCTATAGTTACAAAAGGAATGTTCTTCTTTTCCAATTTCTTAGTCGTTTATTGGAAGCGTTTGTCACCGAAAAAGTCTAAACCGATGGTTTTAAACGTTAACAAGACCTTTCACAGGTTTACAGCAGCCATATATATGGCATTTAGTGCGCTTCTTTTGATGGCGAAGCCGAAGGCTCACCAAAATAAGTTTTATCACACCAAACAAGATGACTCCGCAAGGCAACACCAATTTAAAGGTGGATTCTTCTGATGGCACTGAAACGTCGGGCTCTGGAACAGATATATGCGAAAAAAAAGAAAAAAAAAACTCTGTCGATCAGACTGTAGTTATTGGGTAGGCAGATACGGTCAGTGGTAAAAAGTTAGGCTGCTAAAGAGTATGAAGGTCGGTTTGGAGGTTAATTGATAGGAATGAAAGTATTCTCACAAGTTGGACCGTAGTAAAATGTTGGAACTTGCATATGCGAATTCATTTGCAGTCCAAGCTCAGACTACCGAATTTGAATTTGTAGAGATCGCAGTATATAAGTTAGTAGAAAAGAGTTTAGTATGGCGACTTAAAATTCTTGATTAAATCGGAAAGAAGTGTCATCTGCAATAGTGCTTGTGTAATTAGCCAATTATCTAGCTGGTACATAAATCGTGTAAGTTCAGAATAGTAGACCAGCAGGATAAGAACATTACCTTTGGATGTTTCTGGAGACCCAGGTTCGTCAGTGGCATACACAGCTGTGGTGACATTTGTCTGTTGTGGAGTAGCAGTTTTTCGTGGGTCTGCATCTACGAATGTACACAAAATTAATTTTCATACCTGACAGTTATTAGAAGAAATACAGTCGGTAAAGTGAACAAGTTCAAAGGAGTTGTGAACATGGAATCATTTCAACAGTTTAACCCCGGATCTCCGCATCCGACACACTTTTTCCTCTGGCTGCACTGTTCCCTTTAGTCTTGATTTCTTTCTTTTTCTGAACAGTATGTTGAAAAATATGTCCCCGCTCTACAGTCTCATCAAAATACGGCACAACTCGTGAAAAAACTCAGCGATACTGCACAAAAAACGTTTAATAAGACATATTTATCATCCGTGAACTGTGCTTCGTGGAGTACAAATAGCGTGCAAAACGAGTGCAAATATCTAATTGTCTGTATTTTGACGAGCCCTGTGGACTAGTCAAAATATGGTACAACTTGTAGAAATACTCAGCTACACTACACAATAAAACGTTGAATAAGATGTAGATTGTGAAGTCCTGAAACTTCTCTATCACCGTTTATTACAAGACACTAGGAGAAGTTGTTGCTCTCAATATTTTAATCATATCAAATTTTTTACGGTAAAAGGCTGTTATACAACTGCTTTGTTTAGTTAAGATACTGGAGTCTCCAATATTTCTCTTTAAGTCCTAACTAAACACTTTTTCATATAATTTCCACCTTTCTATGGATAAAAGCGTTAAAGTGAAGCTTGCAACTGTCCTTTAGAGGGATATTCCCTCTGCATATTATTCTACCTTTTAGTTTCACTCCTCGACGATTTCCGCTTTGCAATTCTTTTGAAAAAGTGTGGCTTGATTAACTTGATTGATTTCGTTGACCTGATACACTCCGAAGTTCGTATTAATTGTCACATTTCATTCCCCTTCCCCCAAAAAACATTAATCATCGAAAATGTGTTTCAGTATTTTGCGTTGGACTTTAAATCTGCTTATCAAACTTGGATTGAAAAGTACTTGAAACATAATATTTCTGTTCTGCTCTTCTGGTTTCTGACCTACAATCGCTTTAGACACCAAGGTAGGACTTTTAATAGGCCAACAATAAATTATGTTCAAAAAATTCATAAATTCCCACCCGAAGACCAGTTTGGCTTACATGTAACGCAGTAAATCACAAAATAGCAAATCCAAAGTATCGAACGTTTCTTCATCGCTTTGATTAATCCAATTTAAAACAAATCAAACTGTTCAACTAAAATTCTAGCGAACTATGCTTAACAGGGGAATGAAAAGTAGCGTATAACGCTGAATTTGCCCGAAGACGATGTAATTTTCGTTAATTCAAGATTACAGCATAAACAGCAGCACAGTCTATTTTTGGTATTAATTTCATTGGAAAAAAAATCATGTAATCGAATCGAAACGAATTTAGCGTTGGGGTGAGCTTAGTTAACACCCAATCTGACTTCCTGGGCAAAAAAATGTTTTCAAGACTCTCCTATAATAAAGTTTTCGTCACTAGTTCGCTCTGAAATTTCATGTTCAATTCGTAAAGTCCCAAAATTGTTTGGCATATTCAGAACCGACCCACCTCACCGGAAAAAATGAACCATAGCATTACATACGTCGACCAATATAGCGCATTCTGCGTTGATCACAGTTTCCCGAAATTTGCCTGCAGTTCGTATCATCTTTTGTGTCAAAGAGGGCGCTTCATAGTCAGGCAGTTTCCTCATAACAATATTCGGCAAATGTGCGGGTATTTTAAAGCAACGTAAGAAAGATTACATTTGAAAAAACATTTTCAACATCCACGACAAACTCACGCCAATCTTACCTGTGAGGTGCAGAATCACCACGTAAAGGATCAGAGGTGTAAATACCTTCGTCGTTAAGATAAATGCTGCTCTGTTTTTGATGGCTTGGGTTATTCAAACTCGACAAAAACTTTGGAAAACGTGCAGAGTGACCACCTTATTTTTACGATTTAGGAATCGAGAAAATACATGCTTTAAAAAATAGGCTCGGAGTGCATTTGACACGCGGAATCACGTGACGCTCCATAGTAGATATCGGACCGCTGCTCTAGCCTATCATTGAACGCGCCTTGTTGATCAATCAATAAATCATCGAATGCCATGCCTTGAATGTCATGCCATGCCGATTTTTGAACTTGTCTAACCAACCAACGAAGACAAATGTTTCGCTTTCTCCTGAAGTAGCGGGCCTGAAATTAGTGTTCCAGTCGACCTCTGCAGAATAAACCAGGTGCACAAGGCCTGATTCAACCTCTCGTCAGTTGCAAGCTTCAGCGACTTACGCCTTAATCATAAAGGCTGAAAGTTTCTAAAGAAACAGTGGTGCTGCGTCGGTGGGGTTGACAAGGTAATTTGGTTCTATCGACTAAGTTTAAATTATAAATTGGCCACCGTAACGAGTAAAAAATCTGACGTTTCGAGCGTTAGCCCTTCGTCATTCGCTCTGACGAAGAGCTAACGCTCAAAATGTCAGCCTTTTTACTCGTTACGATAGCCAATTTACAATTTCGCCTTAATCCTTCCCTTGTCTCGATGTTGTCGGTGAATTTCAGGATCTTATCCTTGTTCTTGCGTATATCAGAGATCTGTTGCTTACTGATGCCAAATTCAAGCGCTAAATTTGTTCCTTTTTCTCCTTTATCTAAACGTGAAATAATTATTGGTTTATCCTTTATCGAGAGAACAGATCACTTTCGCGATTGAAAAACCGGGCAAGACTCCAGCTTGAGTGAATTGTTTTCCCTATATGCTAAAAAGACGCGTACTATTCTCGAGGCCTGTTTGGGCTCATACGACTGATTCAAGCTAGAATATATTCAGTGGATTGTTTAAAACAAGTGGTCACCGCATTTAGCCAAGAACGAGTCAAGAACATTCTGTGAAGACAAGAGGCCATAGAGGTTGACGTGTACTTGTCGTGCTTTTTAATATACTTGGTTTTTTGGCTAATTTTTGCGACTTTACAGTCACCACAACACGGAGAAAATCATCCTTCTTTGCACCATCGGTTGATTGGGAATTTTTATGGGAAAATTGAGCGTTAAAGATGTATTTGAATAAATGTTCAGAACTGTTCTTTATTGTTCTTCTCCGTAGCATTTAGAATTCGTTCTAGGGTTGAATTTCTCAAAAAACTCTCGACAAGCGAAACAATCGCGGAATTTTAATAAGATTATCATGGCATGCAATGAACCTTAACAGTGGATTTCTTCATCACATTGTGGAACACTTATAGACCACTTTCATAAATGGCTGTCGGATTAATATTCTTTTCAAACAACAACAAACATATGAAACATATGTATGAACTGCGGTTATGAAACGTATATGTGCACGATCCTTCGCGATACTAGAGCGCTGCACTAGTATCGCAGAGGTCAGTGGTTCGAATCCCGTACAGGCCTGAAATTTTTTTTTCAGGTCTGATTTTCACTATTGCTTAAATAGTGCTTTACTGCGAAGGATCGTGCACATATACGTAATATTCTTTTGTTGAAATTTAAATTAGCCCTACTGGCCTCGTTCTCGAGTACAAAATTCAAAAGAATACATTATCTCAAGCGAGGCCAAAAGGGCTAATTTAAATTTAAACAAAAGAATATTTATACGGCAGCCATTTATGAAAGTGGTCTATAGTCTAGTAACTGGTTTTGGTTTGCGCACAGAACTTGTTTGAATCACATGTTCCTTTCCTTTGGAGGAGCACAAGATCTGCAACAGGACAGAATTGTAGCGACATTAAAAACAATACTTACCGGAACAGCTGAAGGGCACAAAACATACTTTTTCTGTCTGCTTTTCATAATTTGTGCAACATAATGAAAATAAAGAAATATGGTAAATTGTGAGCCCGACTGGCGAATGATGCTTGCATTTGTTTTGAATAAGATTTTTCAGTTCTCCTCTTGGATGAAATATTAACAGATGCACTGCACTGATGAGGCCCAGAAGGCCGAAACGGTACTGTCTGCAGTTAGATATAGCTCTTTGGCATACAAAGCTTTGCTTTCATGTCCAAATTGAGCACTCTAACTAGGATGAGTCATTGCTCTGCAATTGCGCATGCTCGCTAGTGTACTCTAGTTTGAGCACTCTGGCATGGCTTAGACGATACCACAAAGGTTGGATCGTTTGGGGTGACCATATTGGTTCTCCTCCATCCTAGCATTAGCACTGCACTGATGAGGCCCAGGTCTCGCATGGTAAGTGTTGCTTCATACTCTTGTAATTTGAAGTTGGTTCTGGTGTTTTTCGAGGTCTGAGTTGGATAAGTGAGTACCTGCCGGGAGGGAAAACTTGCGACTTTTTCCTCCCTGGCAGTGGTTGTTTTCTTTGGTTCCGTTTTGGTCGCCCATCCCTTTTTTTGGATTTCTCGGTCGATCTGAACTTGCTTTCCTTTTTGCTTTTTCTCTGTTTCGGTCACCCATCCCTCTGACTTGTCTTTGGGTTGGGTCCGAGTTTCAGCATGGTCGTGTCCTTTAATAGGACCATCGACGTTGACTGTCAGGGGCTCCCTGAGGAGGTACTTTTCTCGGAAGCGGTTGGTTTGTTGCTGGGTTTTTTTGACCGTGAGTCTGACCATCGGGTGGCTGCGGTGCAGGCATGTCCTGGCCGTGTTGCGAGAGTCACTTTTGCTGAGAACGGCGATGCTGCTAAGTTATTTTTTGAGGAGCTAGGTGTCATCAAGTTGGGTGATGTAGAGTGTAGGGTGGTTAAACCCCCTCCTCCTCCTCCCCAGCTTACTACTGTTGTAGTCTCTTGGTTTCCCTTTGAGGGATCAAACGACGCCATCAGCACAGCTTTGTCTGCATATGGTACGGTCAAATCTGTTCGCAATCAGGTTTGGCCCGGAAGGCCTTCAGTGTCCACCGGGTCACGCATTGTCCAAATGGTTATTAGGAATGTCATTTCACCGTTTATTTCTATCCGTGGCGTCCGCTGTAAAATTTGGTATAGGGGGCAACCCCTCCAGTGTACTACTTGTCATAAAGTTGGTCATAAGTCGGCGGAGTGTCCCCTTAGGGGCAAATGCTTCCGATGCCGTCAAGGTGGACATCTAGCTAGGAACTGTCAGACGACCGTGGGTGCTCAACCTGCTGTAGACACATCAGTAGAGATGGACATACCCTCGTCTGTAGCTCAAGAAAATGATGTGACAGCTGAGACAATTGCTCCCGTCCCTAATGACGTTGTTGCTGAGTCTGAAGAGTGCGATTATAACCTTGAGGCCAGCGAGGACCGTTTTCCAACCTGCACATCGGTTGACCAAGTACCATCAGACAATGTCTCCCGTAAACGCGCTGCTCCCCAGACTTCTCCGGTTTCAAAAGGAACTGTAAAGAAGCCTGCTACAACGCATACAACCCAGTCGATTTCCGTACCAGTCGCTAATAAGATAACCGTGCCACCCTCCGTTACGTCGGTCATTTCTTCCAAGTCCAGAAGTGAAATTCTCGAATTGCTATCCACACCTCCTGGCCTTTCAGGTGATAGAGTAGACCTCCTACGGTTAACATCACACCTTCAAGTTCCTCCTGGTTCAATTGCCTTTGTTCTCAACCCGCAAAATGGTCCTCCTAGACATGTGCTAAAGTACACTCCGAAGAAATAGTTTAATATTAGTTTAAAAATTTAAAACCTAAAAATGAAAACTAAAAAGTAGTTTAAGTTATTTAAGTTATCGAGTGTGTGTGTTCAATTTTTGGTGTGAGTGTGTTAATTTTTGTTGAGGTGGAGTTCGATTCCCCAGCGAGTTTGGTGTCTGGTGACCCTCGTTTCTGGTGGACCCCAACCCTAAGGCATTGCACGCAAGCCATGGGTGGGATTAGTCCTGTTGGTCGGCGGGCATTGCACACGCCCTTCATCGGGGGCCCGGCCGTCCACCTTAAACATAAAAAAAAAAACTGCACTGATGAGGCCCAGAAGGCCGAAACGGTACTGTCTGCAGTTAGTTATATAATTATATGATATTTAAAACACGAGGAAGGGGTGTACTAGTTGCAGTTAAAAAATTGGCTGAAAAAAGGACTTAGACTGGTTGAACTATGTCAATTCCTGCCTCTTGATTCCTGTCTGTAGAAAGGTAAGTGCATGTAATTGTAGTAGACACTCTGTTTACTGCATATGTGTGTATATATATATCTATATACTTTCTTAGACTTTTCATTTGAGTATATGTCTTTCTTAGCTCGAAGTTGTCCGTCCTCGTGTACTACAATATTTTTTATATCTATATATATATATATATATATATATAGATTCTTGAACTGGATTTGAATGTATTTCAAAGAATGCTCAACTCTTAGAGGACCATTGATAATTATAACAAACTGTTTCAAGACTTCAGACTGAGGTAGTTCATCGTTTTATTA
>NC_142527.1:10510200-10542700 GCF_964205215.1 Stylophora pistillata | reverse complement strand
CGATTGCCTCAGTAATAAGTTTTTCATGGACATTAATTGCCTCGATCGTGTGATTTTTCTCGGCTACGGCCCTGAAAATATTAAGCATTAAAACTCATTGAATCACAGCAATACTTTTAAGGATTAAAATACGCGCTTACCTGATACTTAGTCTTGGAAGGTTGACGATGATCAAAATGAAGACAGAAGACTGAGAATATTCAGTTACGTCGTTGGACTCGAGAACTTGATTTATAAAGCGGGATCAGGGTCAAAATCCAGTTCCAAATAGGAACAGGCACAACAAAAAGTCAGACATCAAATTAGGAACAGGCACAGCTTATTAGGAACAGGCACAGCTCATTAGGAACAGGCACAGCCGATTAGGAACAGGCACAGCCTATTAGGAACAGGCACGGCATAATAGGAACAGGCACAGCCTATTAGGAACAGGCACAGCCTATTAGGAACAGGCACAGCTTATTAGGAACAGGCACGGCCTATTAGGAACAGGCACAGCCTATTAGGAACAGGCACAGCCTATTAGGAACAGGCACGGCATAAAAGGGACAGGCACAGCCTATTAGGAACAGGCGCAGCCTATTAGGAACAGGCACGGCCTATTAGGAACAGGCACAGTCTATTAGGAACAGGCACAGCCTATTAGGAACAGGCACAGCCTATTAGGAACAGGCACAGCCTATTAGGAACAGGCACAGCCTATTAGGAACAGGCACAGTCTATTAGGAACAGGTACAGCCTATTAGGAACAGGCACGGCATAAAAGGGACAGGCACAGCTCATTAGGAACAGGCACAGCCTATTAGGAACAGGCACAGCCTATTAGGAACAGGCACAGCCTATTAGGAACAGGCACAGTCTATTAGGAACAGGTACAGCCTATTAGGAACAGGCACGGCATAAAAGGGACAGGCACAGCCTATTAGGAACAGGCACAGCCTATTAGGAACAGGCACAGCCTATTAGGAACAGGCACAGCCTATTAGGAACAGGCACAGCCTATTAGGAACAGGCACAGCCTATTAGGAACAGGCACAGCCTATTAGGAACAGGCACAGCCTATTAGGAACAGGCACAGCCTATTAGGAACAGGCACAGCCTATTAGGAACAGGCACGGCCTATTAGGAACAGGCACGGCCTATTAGGAACAGGCACGGCCTATTAGGAACAGGCACGGCCTATTAGGAACAGGCACAGTCTATTAGGAACAGGCACAGCCTATTAGGAACAGGCACAGCCTATTAGGAACAGGCACAGCTCATTAGGAACAGGCACAGCCTACTAGCAACAGGCACAGCCTATTAGGAACAGGCACAGCCTACTAGCAACAGGCACAGCCTATTAGGAACAGGCACAGCTCATTAGGAACAGGCACAGCTTACTAGGAACAGGCACAGCCTATTAGGAACAGGCACAGCCTATTAGGAACAGGCACAGCTTATTAGGAACAGGCACAGCTTATTAGGAACAGGCACAGCCTATTAGGAACAGGTACAGCCTATTAGGAACAGGCACAGCCTATTAGGAACAGGCACAGTCTATTAGGAACAGGCACAGCCTATTAGGAACAGGCACAGCCTATTAGGAACAGGCACAGCCTATTAGGAACAGGCACAGCTCATTAGGAACAGGCACAGCCTACTAGCAACAGGCACAGCCTATTAGGAACAGGCACAGCCTATTAGGAACAGGCACAGCCTATTAGGAACAGGCACAGCTTACTAGGAACAGGCACAGCTTATTAGGAACAGGCACAGCCTATTAGCAACAGGCACAGCTTATAAGGAACAGGCACTGCCTATTAGGAACAGGCACAGCCTATTAGTAACAGGCACAGCCTATTAAGAACAGACACAGCCTATTAGGAACAGGCACAGCAAAGTCCTCAGCTAATTTGGACAAAGTAATTTGGATATATCAACAAAGTTGAAATGGTAAATTGGCCACCGTAGCGATTACAAAAGCGGACGTTTCGAGTGTTAGCCCTTCGTCGGAGCGAATAGAGGAATTGTGGGTTGTGTGTGCTTTTAAAGGCAGAAAATGGAGCTACGTTATTGGTGGGAACATGGCAACGAGAAAAACACGAATAATTTAGTGGAATGAAAAGCGTTCGTTGATCCCTGTAGGATTTAGACTGCCGGTTTGAAAGATGAACTTTTGTTCAAGAGGTTTGCGGCTTTCCGTGCTACCTGAGTGTAAGGAAAGACCGCAGATTGCCATATACTGCTTAGAATGGTTAGGTAAATTAAAGTGTCTAGCGACTGGTTTCGATATGTCCTTGTCATTCTTTTCCACGTCGCGAATGTGTTCTCTGAATCGGTCAACTAGTTTCTGCCTGTTTCGCCGATGTAAATAATACTAAAGAAATAAATGACAATTTATATAGCGCTTCATCCAAAAGCTCTAAGGCGCTTCACAATCAAGGTAAAAAGTAAAATAATAATCAAACGTAATCATTTATTAAAATAACGCTTAAAAAGATAAGTTTTAAGATTACGCTTAAAAGTGTTAAGATCTATACTACATTTTATGGTTTCAAGAATGTCATTCCACAACTTAGGTGCAGAGACAGAGAAGGCGCGATCGTCATTGGATTTCAATTTGGAGCGAGGAATCACTAACAAGTTCCTACTCGTTGATCGCAAAGACCTAGTGGGCTTATAAGTTTCTAACAAGTCACTGATATAACTAGGACATAAATTATTTAAAGCTTTAAAAGTAAAAAATAAGATTTTAAAAATAATCCTCTGCTCCACGGGGAGCCAGTTCAGTTCCCTCAGTAAAGGATTAACGTGATCATGCTTGCGACCACATAAGATCAGCCGTGCCGCACAATTCTGGGCTAATTGCAATCTATGAACTAAATGTTTCGGAAGACCATACAACAGAGAATTACAGTTGTCTAATCTGCATGTAACGAGGGGTGTACTAACGCCTTAGTATTACTAACTGACAAAAACTTTCTAATCCGAGAAATATTCTGGATGTGAAAAAATGCAGATCTACAAATAGCCGAACCTTGACGTTCCATATTTAACTTCTTGTCAAAGATTACACCTATGTTCCTGGCATAGTTCGAAGGCTGTATAATAGATCCATCAATCGCTGTAAAAGAAGGAAGCCGAGAAGCAGACAGATTGCGTATCTGTATAGTATATCTTTTTGCAATAAGTGCAAGTTATACAATAGATTACATTGGCGGAGGTGCACGTGAAGTGATCAGTGATCTTAATGGATCGTTTGGGTCCCGATATTTTATCAGTGTTGTGAATGGAAGGACACGTTTTGCATAGTGCACGAGTGCATTTAAAAGTGCCTGGTTGGTCATCAGTCTGAAAAGAACTCCGAATTTCTGACCAAAAAATTGCCTATGTTTTTGTCGCGTTTGAATGAAATGAGCGGAGGCTGCGAAAAGATAGTGCTTGTCTCTGGATCGTTTTGAAGTAATTTAAAGTTTTTAAGAATGATGGATTTAACTGAGTGGTTGTGAGGGTGAACGTGAGAGTGAATGGAATGCGGTCGGAATCTTCCTTTTGTGACTTTTGTAGTGTTGAATGTCGATCAATAAGTTGGGCGGGGTGGTAACCCGCTTGAACGACAGAAACAGGGTAACCACGTGGTTACCCTGTTTCTGTCGTTCAATATCGTCTTGAGCAAAGGCTTTTTGACGCGCCTTGATAAGAGCCTTAAATTCGGCTGTCACCCAGCTGGGAGCTTGAAGGTCTTTAAAGGCATAATGGTATCTTAGCCAATCTTGACTAGATCTTGAAAAAGCTGCTGCTTGCTTTCGCAATCTTGCACAGAGTCTAGAATAGACCAGTCAATGGAGTCGAAATACCTGCCAAGTTCACATTTACGACTGGCGTGAGTATCCCTGCGGGTGAAAAGACTACGACTACCAGTGACGTCCCTGCTCCTTAGCTTAGGCTCGAGTGATACCACCAAATGGTCGGAGACCAAAAAAGAGGAAAAGTTTGCACAAGATCTTTGTTGTACACATGGCCGGGGCATATTGGTCAGAATAAGATCTAGTATCTGATTACCCCTGTTGGAACGCCCACAAGTTGTTTTAACTTGAATTGGGTTTGAAGCCTACTGATGTTAAGCCGGTTGAAATCCCCAGATAATAGAATGCCACAACCAGGATAGCGTCCTTCGATAGTCGTAAGCAAAGAAATAAGATAGTCAATCAGAGCAGCATCACTGGATCCGTTAGGATACAAGGTGTGGTAAACTGTACCTGAAACAATACAAGGGAAACCTGTCGGTAACCGCACCGGTCTAAGATGAGCCCACAGTATCTCCAACACAGGATGGTATAAGTCAGTCAAGGCTTTGTAATTGATGGTGCTATTAATGTAAAGATCCACTCCGCCATGGACACCGGATTTGGTACCTCTTGGGCTGTTCAACCTCAAAAGGTCCACAGGAGGAGCTTCTGTGATACCTTTTAGGGTATTGCGCCAAAGATACGTGACTATGTTGTTGTAGAATTGGTGCCTCAGGGGTGATAAAAAATTTACGACATGGCCATAAATCAGGACCTCGTAAAAGCACGTCTATCCGGCTTACGATCAGGACCTCGTAAATCAGGACCTCGTAAAAGCACGTCTGCCCGGCCTACGATCTTAGATCGTCTTCTTTTCTACTAATTTCGCTAAATTTTAGCTCTGTCAGGAAGAAGTGGACTGGAAAATGTCTTATGTAGCCTCGCCTTTACGGAGCTTAGTTGCCTCGCCCTTACGAAGCTTAGTTACCTCGCCTTTCCGAAGCTTAGTTGCCTCGCCAGCTCTCACCTAGCCCTTAGCGGTTGTTTAGCCAAAGTTGGGGGAATCCTGAGGCAATTTTTACTCTCATTCGTGTACTTGCGACAATTAGAGGGAAAAAATGAAGATCGAAGAGGTAAAGAGCACTACTAAGACTCAGCGGATAGCCACTCATAGCCACGTGAAGGGACTTGGTTTGGATGAGAATGGCGACGCTCTCACTATGGGTTCTGGCCTCGTGGGTCAAGAAACTGCCCGGGAGGTTTGTGTTTGATGCATTTGGATCAATATGTTATGGTTGTTTGCGCCGTTCCACTAAGGACACGACATAGAATTTTGCTATAAATAACAAACTGTTATGTGCTGGTAGCGTTACTCAATCTGCAAATCAGCTTTACGCTTTGTACAATCCTATGTAGCTGTGCGCATCACTTTTGCAATGTCTTTAGGAGTCCAGACTCACTTTATATATCAGCGAACAAGGCTGGCTGCGAAACCCTTTCACTCCCTGTTACCCTATGATGTCTTTCTCTTCCAACTGATGTATGTATTCTTTCACTAGTCCATTCACTTAAAAAATCTGGTGTCATAGTTTGATAATAATTATAGACTTCAAAGTCTCTCAACCTGTTTGACAAATAATAAATGTGTCGAAATTGGGAGCAACTACAGAATGCAGGGCCACTTTGAACCATGCTCAAATGAGCTAGCTCGTTTGGTTCGGCAGTGGATGTAAGAACGTAGTATAAGTTGTTTAGCGTTAAGTCTTGGGTTCGTATATTTAGCGGCTCGTTTGGCTCGGCAATGGATGTAAGAAGAATTATACCTGAAAATGCTTTCTAGTGCCAGTAGAAGACCGAAGTGAAGCAACACTTTTACCGATTATTAGGGAATGGATAGAATCTGGAACTTTGACTGTATCAGACTGCTGGAAGTCATATTCCAAACCATCTGAGAATAGTTACTTACACGAGACTGTTAACCATTCGAAAGAGTTCGGTAACAGTAATGGCTTCAACACAAACAAACAAGAAGGACATTCAGGGGAGGCACATGAAAACAAGCCTGCCAATATTTGGAACAAGAAAAGAACATTTTTCATCATATTTAGCGGAATTTATGTGGTGTTATAAACATAAAGACAGTGACCCGTTTAAAGTTTTCTTAAGAGATATGAAAGCGTTTTATAAGCTTAACTAAACAATCAGAATTGATGACACTGATTTAAGCATTTAAGTTCAGTGTAATAGAAAATATTTGCATACTAGCGGAATTTATGTGGCGTTATAAACATAAAGACACTGATAAGGATTATTTAAGTTTATGTAACTACGGACTGAAGTCAAATGTAGGTATGGTAAACACAATGGGAAAGTTAAATGACATTTAGTTGAACGCTTTCTACTTTCTTGAGATGTTCAAACTTTGTAACGACAATTGCATAAGCAATAAATCTATATTTAGCTTGTACATAGAGAAGATAGAAACATGCATCACTGAGTTTCACTGCAGAGCAACCGAGCCAGGTGAGCCACTCAATGTACATAAAGAGTGTATGAGCCTGCAATTAACTTCGTCAGCGCAAAGAGCAAATGAGCCAAATGAGCCGGCTTGTTTGGTGCATGGTTAAGTGGCCCTGCATTCTGTATGAGGGATACTTGTGCAGTGAGGTAGAATGATTCACATACAGTTTTCCCCTTGAAGAGGTAATTGTGTCTAAGGTGTATTGCTGGATGAGTGCATGAATCAAATTCTTGTTGCTCATAGCTGCAGATATTTTTTCCTTCATTTAGGCAGCAGGAGTTGTGGTTGAACTAATAAAATCTAAAAAGATGGCTGGAAGAGCAATCCTCTTAGCTGGTCCCCCGGGAACTGGAAAGGTAGGCACAGAATACTTTTTGTAGCCATATACGGTAATGAAAATCAGGTCTATGTGTGGTTTTTATCTTGGTGATATCTTCTGTGAGAGGCAAAAGTTCTTTTACAGGTGTAGTTTGTCTCTGTTGATGATGGTCCATGGGACTTTCATCACATACAAAGTGCTAAATTTACAAAAGGAATGTTCTTTTCCATTTTTCCTATCAAAAGTGGTAAATCATACATACAGCTGTAAAGCAAACAAGTGTTTTAAACATATAGTTGAGTGAATCAGCTCTCTGCATTTTCAAACCGTTGGGATTATATTTTTGGGCAGTTGGTCTTGCTGTTGTCAAAAACAGTGTGTGTATTTGATTGTGCTATTTTAGACTGCATTAGCTCTTGCTATTGCTCAAGACCTTGGTCCAAAGGTACCATTCTGTCCAATGGTTGGGAGTGAAGTGTACTCTTCTGAAATCAAGAAGACAGAAGTTTTAATGGAGAACTTTCGAAGAGCAATTGGTAAGAACATAACTAAAGGAACACAAAGTTTATGCACACAGCAATGTTTACATTGTATGTTCCTGTTGTACACGTACCAGGGCTCGAAAAATATTTGAATTACACCTTGCCCATTGGGCAAGTAACCCTTAAGTTCTGCTTTCCCGGGGCACTTCCCTGCTTGTCCAAGTTTTCAAACTAATTAATAATTCATGAACAGAGATTTACCTGGATTTTACCTGGATTTTAGCATCAAAGGGCTAGCTTCATTTTCGCGTTAGAAATATGCGACTTCTCAGTTTTCACGTACGATTTCTACAGTTTTAATTAATATATCACTGTTGAGTTGAGTTTTGTATAGAGAAACCGAAACATTCTCATGGGAAATTGCTACAATTAAGAAATAAACTCAGCATTTTCGTTCCCAACGCGGCTATTTTTATCCTGGAAAGAAATTTGATTGGGGAAGATTTTGATCACGTGCTAGGTAACCACTTCTGAGCCGTGAGCGTGCGTCACGCAATCAACAAAACAATGCTGTAAATTCTAATTTTGGTCAAGCTTCATCTAAACACTTGATTACCCTTGGGCCTAAAGCTTTCCTTTTCTTCTCAAAATCATTATCAAAAATTTAGTTGGCGAACGGCTTGCCCGCTGGGTCCTTGCCTGTCGGGCAAGGAAGGAGAGAAAGCTACTTGCCTGAAGGAAAAATCTACTTGTCCTGGACGACCGGACAGGGGTTTTTTCGAGCCCTGCGTACAGTATAATGGATCTCTTAGGTAAATGGCTATAATAGGCAGTGTACTCTCATTTCATGTAAACTGAGATAGTGAAGTTTTTTGAGAATAAATTTGAGCTGAGATTTGGAAGTGTGGAAAGTATTCCAAGACTACACTGGTTTTGCTTTACAATGCTATGCTGTGAGTAAAAAAAAATTAATTTATATATATATCCTTTCATCTCATCTATTCAGCTACAGAACTCAAGCTTATCTGACTTGGTTACAATGACTACTGATGCAGTCCGGCCAAAGTCCCCCGAAAAGTGTTGTGATGTGCATTTCATCACATCCACAAGTTAATTTGTGCAATATAAATATTAAATTATTATTATTATTATTATTATTATTATTATTATTATTAATGTCTGTGACTTTTTTTTTTAATGAGGTAGTTACTTTGTATCTTCCTTAGTGTGCACCTCACAGGCATACTTTGTATTTCTTTTTCATGAACAGGCTTGAGGATCAAGGAAACAAAAGAAGTTTATGAAGGAGAGGTAAACTGTTTTTTCTCAATTTACAGTTGCGGCATTGTTCCAGGTTGTTACTCCAAATGCATTAGAAGAGCTGTTTTGTTTTTGTTTTTGTTTTTAAGTTGTGGTAAAAAGTATCAAGAATCAATCACATTTAAATTTATGTAATGTACAATTCAAGGAAGAAACTTTCCTTTAGATTCCAAGATAAGAAAAGTAATAATAAAATTATTTATGTACAATGCATTTAGAGAAATGCAAAATTAATCCCAAAGAGTCACAAGAGTTATGTAATGAGAAGAAGGACGAGGAATGATTCAGAATCACCTTGGTACTAGATACAAGAGAGTCTTGAATCTCAAGTGTCAAGTTATATTGAGTCAATTTCTGCTGATAAATTGTCTTGTCCTTGTTTGCATGATATTGAGGTGTACTTACTAATTGAAAAAAATGCAAATGTCAGTTTTAATGTACAAAATAATCTTTTTTGTGACAGGTAACAGAACTGACACCCTGTGAAACGGAGAATCCCATGGGAGGTAAGAGTCATGCACTAACCTTAATATTTATTTGGCTTGTTAGGCAACCAGGCAAGATGAAGCAAGTACTGTGTTCTAATAGGTTATGATGGGGTGATGGGAAAGTTGGGTTGATCTTGCCTGCTTATTTGGCACAGATGACTCCCTTTAATAGGCCATTTCCGAATTACGTTTGGCCTCTTTTTCAAAATGAGGCCTGGTGCTCAACCATACGTATGAAAATTAGTTTATTTGCATGTGAATGAAAACTTGTTACCATACGAAAGGATGAGCACCAGGACTTGCCTTGAAAAAGAGGCTAAAGGCAATTTGGAAATGGGCTATTTGTCCATCATCTTAAATTGGCAGTGATGGAGATAAGAACTTTCCTCACTGAATGTGATTTTTATGGCAGAAGATTATGACATGTCCTGAAAATTGTTTAATTTTTTTTGCAGGATATGGTAAAACTGTTAGCCATGTGGTAATAGGACTGAAAACAGCTAAAGGGACCAAGCAGCTTAAGGCAAGTTCAGCTGACAAGCATGTCATCCGTCCCTGACTCCTTTAATTTTTGTTGTTCTCTATTCTATTTCCTTCTTTTTCTTCTTTAATTGTACCATGCACTTTTCATTATTTTTTCCAATTGATTGCAGCTGGATCCTTCAATATATGAAAGTCTTCAGAAAGAAAAAGTAGAAGTTGGTGATGTGATATACATTGAAGCAAACAGTGGAGCAGTCAAGGTTTGAAAAGCTTTCATCTTGATTTACCTCTTTGAAAGTATGTGTCATGAATTTTCTAATTTCCTAGAACATTAGAATATTATTTTATTAATATTAAACAAATGCTTTTTTTTTTGCATTTATAATTGATTATTTTCACTGTCCAGAGTCTAGTCAGTTGGGCTGCTGAATAGGTAGAAAAGATTTTGCTGAAAATTCTCTACATGTTTGCCAAAATCTTTTTCATCAAAATGTCTTTATTATTTTACTGTTAGCAAACTGAGGAGTTTTAAATCTATTTGTTTGTATGTGTAGGGAGGGAAGTAGGGAAAGGTAAAGTCTGTTTACAAGCCAGATGGCCTATCAGGCCGGCACTTAGCTCTGGTTTCCATAGCATGAAGTGACAAGGAGTATTTCTGCTCCCCCCTGTATGGGATGCTAGCCCATCAAAGGGGTGGAGGGAAGTGCCAGTTTCATAAGATTGTTTTACCAGTACATGTATCTTGAAATGTCTTTTTTAACCTAACGTTACACCATGTAGTGATTTACAATGAACTTTTTGATCACAGCGTCAAGGAAGATCTGACACATTTGCTACAGAATTTGATCTTGAGGCTGAAGAATATGTTCCACTACCCAAAGGTGATGTTCACAAGAAGAAGGAAATTGTGCAGGATGTAACTCTACATGACCTCGATGTGGCTAATGCAAGACCACAGGTATGGTGTAAAAAGAAACACATACAGTACAGTGTAACCTGAATATTAATCAGTTTACTGAGAGAGAGGACAACTGGAAGCACTGGTGGTAAAAAGAATATGATTTAAAGGACCTTTTTTGACTCTGTTTTAACCCTTAGCCCCTTACATTCATATGCATCAGTATGCATATTCTCCATACTGTTCTCTCTACATTTCCTAATGTGCTGACAAGGAGAATTTTTTTAACAACCAAGAGCCTCTTTAGTTGGTGATCATTGCCTTTATTCTCATGACCTTGACGTGTGATTCGGGGCTGATGTTGTAAGGAGAAAGTAGATATATATTAGTCACTCTCAGGAGACAAAGGGTAATTTTAATGTCAGGGAGAAGTACAGTATTGTTGTATGTACATGCATGCTTCAGGAATCAAATACATGTACAGTTCAAGCTTTTTTGGTAAAAAGAATTAAAAAGTTGACACTGGCAAAAAATATTATGGTACTGGACATTTCAGCTACTACTGTTTTCTTCTTCAGCAAAAATAAAGAATGCAAATGTCGAACAGCGTCTTGCTTGGTAGGACACATCGTGTACATGTACCAAGCAGGATGCGGTTAGACATTTGCATTTTTTATCTTTGCTGAAGAAGGTAGCAGTAGTAGCTGAAACATCCAGAACAATATATGTTCAGCCAGTGTCAACTTTTTAATTCTTTTCACCAAACATTTTTAACATGCATGGCAACACGCTGAATATTTTTACAATTAAAGCTGTCAACACGTACTTTTGAACATGCACAGAAATGACCATACACTATACATGTACCCTCTGTGTGTAAGATCCAAAGTTTTGCCTCTTGAGCTTAATTTTCTAATGAAATACTGCTCATAGGGAGGACAAGATATTCTCTCCATGATGGGACAGCTAATGAAGCCTAAGAAGACAGAAATAACAGGTGAGGCATTTTATGCAGTGTCGTGTTTTCTTGGACTCTTTTTCTCTTTTTTGTTCCTTGTTTTTTTTTTTTCCCTCAGTGAACAGATCTGAAGTATAGTTTCGTGTACATATGTTTATAAATCTGTAACACTTTTTTGCATTTTTTTTTTCAGACAAATTAAGAAAAGAGATAAACAAGGTAAACGGAATATGTCTGGTGGGAACCGTAGTGTACTCGTGCACTCATGCTAACTTCTTTTTTATGCCAATTTGGCTTTGTATGTCTGTCACTTAAGAACGGGTTCAGTGAGTTAAGTTTTTAATTTGTTTTGTTCATTACAATCAGCAGCTGAAAATGAATATTTTTCCAAAGTTCCTAAAAATGTATGAAGTAGGGTTAAAGGGAACCTACTTCAAATGATTGCAAAATAGGGGTGGTATTTGATTATTAATTAGTTAATTTATATATTTGGTAGGTGGTCAACAAATACATCGATCAAGGAGTTGCGGAACTGGTTCCTGGCGTGTTGTTTGTGGATGAGGTAATTTCGTAATGTTCTTTTTTCTTTTTTTTTTTGTGACGGTGTACAGTGCACGACGGTTAGTATGGTGCCCCCTCCCCCCCCCTGAACTTAGGTACATGTACGTGTGACCCTCAGATTAATTTTTTACTTCACTCTTTTCACTTTTGTTTTCAGGTTCACATGTTGGATATCGAATGTTTTACTTATTTACATCGAGCTTTAGAGTCAACCATTTCCCCGATTGTTATCTTTGCAACAAATCGAGGAAACTGCACAATAAGGTACCGTTATAACATAGAGATCATTTGTAATAAATCATATTTAGAGGTGCTGTATTCCACGAAAATATTCACGAAGTTGAAATGGGCACGGGAAACATTGCTGGCATTTATAGCTGGTCTCTTTCGCTGCTAATGCGAATCTTTCTGAGAGTTTCAGTTGCAATGAGAGCTCAGGATGTTATATTAAGCCTCCACACCCGAAACTGTCGGTCTGCATAATATTATCACGCTTCACTTGGCTGCTTGAGGTAAACACGTAGACCGAATAATAAGTGCCCTGGGCGCCCTGTCGAGAGATCAGATCGTGTCTGAGCGCTGGTCGGGTCATTGTGTTTAATCTCAATTACTTCTCCCTCCACTTTGAAGTTTTCAAGGAAGGGCTGTCCGGTAAAAATGAAGATATGTTGGGGAGCAAGGGGGGGTGGAGGGGGTGGTGGTGGTGGTGGTGGTGGATACACACGATGTTTTAATATCCCATCAAGGTGGAATAGCGTTTGCACATTTTACTTCACGTATTTGTTTGTTCTGTTGTTTCTCAGGGGCACGGAAATAAGCGCTCCCCACGGGATACCCTTGGATCTGTTGGATCGACTCATGATCATCCGCACCCTACCCTACTCACAAGATGAAATGGTTCAAATTATTCGCATTAGAGCACAGACAGAGAACATTCAAGCGGATGATGAATCGCTGGGCCTTTTAGGAGAAATCGGCACTAAAACTACTTTAAGGTAAGATTCCGTTAAGAACGAGATGGTCGTATTGTGTTAAATGTCTGAATTACGGTTAAGTTAGGTGCAGTATAATTATTTTCGGACGTTGAAGGAAGTATAGCTTGAGAAAAATTGCTGAGTGACGGTACCACGAGTCTTGCGAAGACAGGTTACTACCTGACGCTCTGACGAAGGGCAAACGCTCGAAGCTTCAAAACTTTTTACATAATCACTTAGTTGCTACAACCAAAATTACCTTGTTACTCTCGCCGACTCAGCACCACAGTTTCTTTGGAAACTTATCCCCTTTATTCGCGGTTTAAATGTCTAGCAACTACAACTGTAGCTCCACCTCGAACTACCGTTACCAAAATGCTACGCGCTTATATTCTTGTTTGGTTGTGTTTTTGAACACTGGGAGTTGACATCACACCAGTCTGGGATTTAGGCACTTCTGACCGTGTAATCAAAAATCTGTAGCACTGAGGCTAATTTAGAGATTAATTAATTTGGAGATAACGAAAAATGAAAGATTAAGAAAACACTCACAGACGTGATCCTTGTGCTCACAAAAAGTATAAAAGTTTCATGCAAAGAAAATATCAGAAACGTGAAACTTTTGAAACATTGAATTCTACACCGTATCTTAACTTACCTAACTATTGTCATGGGTTTGTGTAGAAGCACCAGCAAAACTAAAAGATCTGTGGAAACCGCAAAAAACATTTAAAGATTTCTGGAGTAGAGGACAAATTAACATGCCTAGTAAAGCCGTGCTTGTGTAATAGTGTTAAAAGGAAGACAAACTTAGGATCTGAAGCAGACTCTCCAGAGTAGAATACAGATTTAAGGCGAAGTGATAGTTCAGAGAGAAAGATATACAAGACAGCTTATCAAATGTCTCGACGTTTTGCAAATATACACGATTTGAAGGAGTTCCTCTCTTTTTTTGTTTTGCCTATCAGATATGCAGTTCAGTTGCTGACGCCGTCTAACCTACTCGCCCGCATTAACGGTAAGTCCATATTACAGGATGGATTGATAATAGATAATTGAATAAATAAGTTATAGATAAACGCTCCTCTCCACTCAGCAGCATAACTACAGTAGTTCCTACTTAAATTTCAGGCATATCTGAGGAAATTCTGAGGGGATCACCTTTGGTAAATTAGGTAGAGGAAGTAGTGTTACCCGTAATGATTTTTGCTAAGAAACCTGGGGGTTACGTTACGTGTGCTTTGGTGTTGTGGCGAACGTAACACTTAAGCTGATGTTTGTATGTTACACAGGTCGTTCGAGTATCAACAGACAGGATGTGGAAGAAATAAACGAGCTATTTTACGACGCCAAATCCTCAGCTAAACTTTTGGCAGAGCACGAGGACAAGTATATGAAGTGAAGATAATGAGCTTGAGCCGTATCGCCAAGAGAGATGTTCTTTCTTTGTAATACTTTTAGTTTCGTGTCAAAGCACTGTTAAGTCAGGTGTGGTAACTATTTAAAACTGTTACAGTATAAGCGTTTGTATGTTGTTGAGAGTGTTTTTATATAAAGGACTGAACGGTTTTAAAGTCGCCATTTTGAGATGTACTGTGTCGGTTCTTTTCCTTGAACGGTCAGAACCTTTACTCTTCCTCCCCTCCCTAATCACAACGAGAATACCACCGGAGGAATGAAAAATCGGTAGTTGCGCACGTTAGCTGTGGAACGGTCGGTGGCCAAGGATTTTATACGTGACGCGTGATTAAGGCCAAAATAAACAAATGATGCGTGAATTTTACAGGAAGGCGAACTTGATTCGTGAGGTTATGAACCAGCGTGAGGGGTGATTTGTCTCTTGAAATATACGTTACTAAAGAATATTTTCTCTCATTTCGTGAAAACCTCGAAATATCCCTGAAACCTCGTGCACAAGAAGGGATTTGCAGATTTTCCTTTTAAATTCGTGACGCGTGAAATGCGAAATCAGAACTCCTCCCCCCTTTCCCTTCCCCCTTTGCTTTCCCCTGGGAATGACGCGGGTGAAACAAGTCTTCTGACTAAAGACATTTATTACTCTCAGTACACAGTTATATTTTATTTTAAGGCTGATAAAGTATTCCCCTCCACAATGCTATTGACTTGGGAAAGCCAGCATCAACTTGTCCTGCTGTAGAATTAAAGCGGTAATATAAGTCTTCCTTGAAGAAGTATGTCTGGCCATTTTTATCTGAAAACACGGTATCGGGGTCATTCGGTACGCCGCTCCACGCTGTTGCTATGGGTCTTGGGAAGCCTGAGTCTACTTCTTGGGAAGTGTCATTGAAGCGGAAGTAATTTGAGTCTTTGAAGAAGTAAGTGAGACCATCGATGTGTCTGAAACAGAATGAACGGATTTGTTGCTCAGGATTCTCTTGCTCTGATATACGAGTTAAACTAACTTAGCGGTATTTGAGTCGTTTTATTCGAGACGTGTAAGAACATCTCCAAAGGAAAGGAATATTTAAATTTACGCTAATAAGATGAATATACAATCAAACATGTAGATTAAACCAAAACGCAACTAGTTTAGTTCAGCATGGAGAGTATTCAATAAGATTAAAAATGAGAGTAGCGAAAAAACTTGAGTAAACGTTTTCAAGGTCGTGGTAGGGTATCTGTGAACGTTTTCCTCTTTCAGTCACTGCTCAACAAATGTGTATCTGCTAACATCCAGTGGGAGGTAGTTCAGCGGGTGAGTGAGAGAAAAGTTAAAACGGCGAAGATGGGTAATATTCTGGCCAAGAATCCTCAAGTACCCCAGACAAACTTCCCTTGCAGTATAGTAACGTTTAATTTAGATTGCACTTGGCTTCGCTCCATTGGAGCAGTTTTCAACTGAGTGCCATAAAACCAAAACCAAAGTTAAAACAGCGACCAATCACAACAAAGGTTTACATTAGATTTAACCAATGAGCACTCAAAATGAAAGCAAGCTGCTTCAAGGGCGGGAAAATGCGACCGTCTAGGCCGCGATTGTTTTGAGGTTTGCATCTGATTGGTTGATAGGAAGGTGCAAGTTTTCTGGACCAATCACAAAGCAAAGTTAAGTAAAACCAAAACAATCCTGGATACGTTCGACGCTCAATTATAATTGGTGTAAGTCAAGAAAAACACTCCACTCCGGCCATCCACCAATCAAATGCTGAACTAAAACTTGTAGCAAGTGCGTTTTCCTGCGCTTAAGCGGGCACTTGTATATACATGACTTCTCATAAGACAGGATCTCTTCTCAGAGATCCTTTCAAAGAATCATCTAACGCAATTTCGTGGCCCGTTCTGGTGGAATTACCTGAAAACGGCGTCGACATTGTTCGGTATTCCTTTCCAAAACGAGCTTATTTCACGTGGATACCCATCTTGGACTTTCTGTTTGCCATTATCGTACCGGTAGAAAAGGTTCCCCTTAAAGAAGTACACAAATCCATCGCTCCAAAGAAACGCGGCGTCTACATCAGCTGGCACTCCTTCCCAGGCTGCCAAGCCGCGTGGATATCCGATATCAACTTGGCTAAACTGTTCATTGTAGCGCCAATAGCTGTCCCCTCTGAAGAAGAAGGTGTAGCCGTTCAAGTGTCTAAGGAAGGTGAAGGAATGAAATAATTAGTTCAATTACAAGGGATTTGTATTACAAGTTTATTACAATTTTATGAATAGTTTATGGCGATATGAATCATGTCGACGCAAATATGCAATTATGAAAAGCCGCGATTTCAAGATATTTTTAAATTAGATCAGGTATGTAAAAGCAAGACTGACGTGAACACTGTGTAGTTAGCAAAGTCTGGTTCACTACTCCACCATCGGGTTATTGACTCAGGGTAGATGGAAGGAACACTTATTGATTGATCGCTGTGCACGAATAACCAGTGCTGTGTATCCTTGAAGGCAAAAACGCCGCCATTGTACCATTGTAAGGCGCCTTCAATGTCGTTCGGGAGCCCATTCCAGTAAGAACTTACAAGGCGAGGATACCCGTGGTCCACTCTGAGGGTACGTGGGTTGAACCTGTAGTATTGTGCTCCTTTGAAGAAGTAGGTGAAGCCATTCGAGTGACTAAAATAATTAAGTAAACGAAGGAATAAGCGAACAAATGAACAAAGTTCGAAAGGTAGATTGAAATATTGATAGGCTAACCCATGTTGCGGGAAGGTTGCTTACCTGAGTGCAAATTACTGATATGGCCTAGTGAAGGGAAATGATAAAGGGTTACCTAAACCTAAAAAACGTTTTGAGAGTTAAAGCCCTTCCAACGATGGATGTTGGGACATTTAGATTGGTTACCTCTCTTTATTCGTTTATAGAGTTGATACTTAATTATTTGAGCATGAAGTACGAACACACCCAAATGATAAGGATTTTACTATGATAAGTAAGCTTCTACAGCACACACAAAAATATTTTTGCTGAGGAACTTGCTTTCAGAAGTGTTTATAATGTCTGCTGAAAACATTTGAATTGATGGTGAAATATAAGGGAAAATAGTTTACCTGATGATGTCATCTATATCACTCGGCACTCCAACCCAGTAATCACTTATAAGTCGAGGATATCCTTCGTCCACCTTCAGCGATGTGTCGTTAAACCGGTAATATTGGTTTCCTTTGAAGAAATACGTAAGGCCATTGGCGTAACGAAAGACGCCGTTTATGGAGGAAGGGACACCCTTCCAATGGTCGCTGATAGGTCGAGGGTAGCTGGGGTCGATACCAGGAAGACTCTCATTGTAGCGGTAGTACTTTGATCCGAGGAAGAAATAAATATAGCCGTTCGACCAGCGGAATGCAGCATCGATTTTGCAAGGTCCTTGAGGATGAACAAAATCAAGTTTTGTAAGTAAGTATTGTAGTTAGTTGAAGAGGGAAGCTGTGAACACTCAAAAGAAAATCAGCTAGATGACGTCTTCTATGCCAATCGAAAAGGCATCGAATCATGAGCAACAAATTTCATTAAACTTGGTGAGAAGGCCATTTTAGATTCGAGGTTTAAGAGGTCTGTTTGCAGACTTTGCTGCGTTTTTTTATGAGAGCATGATCTTAACTCACCTGATGCCTCTTCCCTCCCGTGAGAGTAAACGATTGTCAGGAAAACTTGCTAATATCACTGGAGTAGAGAGGGGTGGGTAAATATGATTCTGAATGTTGAGCAATACATCAGGCACACAGGTGACTGCGCCATGAGACAAATAGTTTTGTATTGCTTTATTGTAATAGCATTTAACTACGACTAGTTTAGGTGATAACGTAATTTCGAGTGCAATTAGATGTTAAGAAACACCAGTAAGTTATTCAACAACAACAAAAGTGCTAATTTAACCTAATTGCAAGAGAAATCACGTTGTTACTTATTAATAAGCTACATGCATAAAGTAACACAGAAAGTCAAGACAGAAAAAATGTTGACGGCACGCGCCATTTGCAATTTGCACTCGTATTACATAAAAATACATTCTTTCTTAGCCAACCAGGCGCACGTAACTTTCTCATGTTTATTATTAACAAAAATATTTTTTTATGATGATGGTTTGTGATAGTGCACGATGAAATATGCATAAATGGATCAAAAGAACAAAAAAACAGAGAGAAACAAAGTACAATTACTTAAACTTACTATAGATGTTTTTCATCAGAGTTGGTCTGTAGGTCTTGACGTCTTTTTCCATTTTAGATATCTGCCCCGGAGTAAATTCATACATACATTTGTCCTCCATGTCTTGAAGAAAATGGAGTTCGAACGTAAGAATTCAACGCAAAGGATTTCCTCACCTACCATGTTAACTACATGCAAGGCTATTTAAATACTGCAATTTATGTCATTTAAAAAAAGAATTGCGTAACTGAATGAAATCTCGCATTCGGATTCGTTTAGCGTGGAATTGCGAGTTAAAAACGAGGCTCAGTGATTTTGTTTCGCATGTCTTGTTTCGCACTCAGGACAAAAACAAGATATTCTGTTTTCGTTTTTCTTATTTTTATTCAATTATGCGAGCAACTTAACGTGGAATTCACGAGTCAGGTAAAGAATTTTCCTATTAAATAATTATTAAACAGAATACCGGTTTAATAATCCAGAATACTGGATTTCCAAACAGAAGCGGTTTTTTAAAAAATTTAACGATAAAAAATTGCGATAAAATATTTCGTAAAAGCATATTAAAATTTGTAGACGACGTTTCGACGTTTGGCCAATGACGTTAGCTAAACAAATTTTAATATGCTTTTACAAAATGTTTTATCGCAATTTTTTATCGTCGAAGGATTTTCAAACGCCGGATAAAAGAGATCTAAATAGTATTACGTGTTTTGACGCATTTTAGGCGCAGCAGACGTTGTCTCGATCTTTTATCGACTACTTATACCCTAACAGCATCATACATATTCTCCTGAGTTTTGTCCTTTGTACATCTTCTATGATACCATTGATTAGGGAGAATTTGTTGAAAAATCAAGATCTTCAGTTGGTGATTACTCCATTTTTTTTTTGCAGAACAAACCTTAATGTTTGATTCAGGAGTGATAAGTTAAATAGAGACTACAGTATGTTGATCACTTTTACGGATTTATGCGTTAAAATACTCTTTTAAACGAAAAAAAATATAGTCATACTAATAATCAAGATGGACTTTTTAATCCTCCATGTCACGAATCTAGTTTTCTGTTTTGATCGTAAGAGCCCAAGAATTCAGATTCTGAGTGTAATACTTACAACCCATATAATTATGAATTGGATCCAGTCCACTGATAGATTTACAAGTATCCACTGGTTGGTCTGTGCAGATATAGGTGTAATCAGCGCAGCGTGGAGTGTCGGCCACCTCATCGTCTTCCTCATCGAAACAACCTCCCTGTTGTAGAATGTTTTATGGTCAGATGAGTTTGGAAGTGGATTAAGTCAGTTGGAGCGAGCTGAAGAAATTATCTCAGGAACTTAGAAGAAGTATAAAAGAAAAAAAAAAACTCGATAAAATTTGTTGGTCTTTTTTTAGAACTTTCATCGGTAAGCCTCGACACGGTGCAATGGATCATTTCCCGCAGCCGGTTTGGCTGGCCGAAGATCTTTTTTAAAACCCAGTTTTCAGACAGGAATCTTTTTTTATTCATTTTTGGGCTTTTACTTATTTTTATAGGTGAAATAATATTATAATTATTCAGGAATGTCATTGCTGTTAACAAGTGGCACACGCTTGAGCTTTTGTATTACATACCTTACAAACGTGAAAGAGACCAAAATAATGACCAACCTGTAAAGATGCATTCAAACAGTAATCAAAAGTCAGCAAAAATCGTTATTATTACAATATTGTCCAGTGATTTCATGGCATAATAATATTTCTAGCCTAAAACTTCACTAGAGAAATGCTTAGGGAACTTAACAATAACCGTGAAGGTGACATGTTTAATGTTGGTTAAGCGACAATTACACTTGACGCTTCTTTTACTCGCCCCATTCCCCCTCCCATATTGGTGTTGTATGTACTGCTCACAATAAATCCTAAACGGTTGATTAGCGATCAAGATATCAGTGCCTAAATAAGGTTATAAGTCCATACCCTAAGAGTGCTTAGACTCAAGCGGTACTCGCCAGCCGAAGGATGCTGTATTTCTCTTCTGTCTTTCATATAATTATGAAAGGATTACCAGGTTAACGAGGTATAAACGTTGGTTTGCACCTCCACTTTGTCTCGGCGGAGTTATTAACCGTGTTTTGATTGTTTGAGGAGTGCAAGGTAAATTAAAATCAAACTAAGAAAAGACAGCAAGAACATGCCTGACGGTTGTGATACTTGTGCGAATAGGGATACTCGAGGAAAATTTCTCACTGATAATTAATTGGCACGAAAACTATTTAAAGATGCTAATACCGCGCAGAGATTGGAGACTAGCGAACCGCTGGAACGCGTTGCAACATGTGCCATTTTAACAACCAGTAAAACAAATCGCAAGTTGGTCGCTCACATTTGCATCCGTTTACACGTGTCTGACGTATATTTCCCTTGACCACTTACATCTGTCATGTAAGTAGTCGCGATAATTTTGAGTTTAGTTGTACGACGCCTTACTGTGAAGCACTCTATCTATTTCAAATCCGCATAACTTCACCTCATGAACAGCATTGTCTCCAAGATTATGTGTTACCATGGCCCCACCAGGCAGTGTCCCATGGTGAATTGCCACGCCGTGCGATAGGCCAGATTCTATGTCACGCCAGGGAAACGTCGCATCTCCAATCACAAGAGGATCCTGGAACTGACACGTGTAGACGTTGAGCGTTGTTGCAGGCGAAATACCCAGAGCTCTTCTGATAAAGAACCTTCTTAGCTTGCAGTTGTTGAACCATTCTTCGTTATTTGTTCTGTCGACTGAACGCTGGAGATAAAATTAGACGGGAAAAGAAGTTAGACTTGAGCTGAGGGGAGTGAAGATATGTTGGTACTATCTTGCAAAACTGGTCAGTGATTTTCGTTATAGACGGTAAGGGCCGGTCATTAATTACTTATCGCGGGAGGGAGGGGTGGGAGGATTTGGTTGTATCACAATAACATTTACCTGATACCCCCTCTTTGAAGTAAAGCTTTGAAGTATTCTTACGATTCCCCACCCCCCCCCCCCCCACACTGGCAGTCAGTTGTCTATAGTTTCCCAAAAATCCTCTTCCTCCCCTCTATCCCCTCCCCATAAATAATGACTGGTTCTTAACACAATACGAAGTCATTTAAGACGTGTAGAGGCGACTCTGAACACTTCGCACTCTGTGATTTGGGTCGATAATAATTTAGAGATCAAGAGGTGATAAGTCCTGAGACTGAATCCCAAACGTTGGCCATATTTTAAAAGTAATCAATCCTTTGATCAAGTCGGAGGCCTTAAAAAATAGCATGGGACACGAATCCTCGACTTCCCTGGCGTCGCAGTAATGAGTGAGCTACTTAGGATGTTTTAGGATAAGAAATTCAAAGAAGAAATTCTTAAATGATGATTTCATAGTTCCTATGAAAGCACCAACTAGAAGGCGTATAGAATTCAACACATTGATATCATTAACCATTAATTAACGTACCGTTACAAATCGGAATGGTGAATCCGAGAAAGCCTCTGAAAAAATAAACAAAGGCGATTGTGAGCAAGAGAATTTCACAAATAGAATTTATCAGTGATAGTGCTGTACTCAGCTAAGATATAGTTTGGGTTTATTAAAGTTACTGAATTCGTAATGTAAATTGACCACCACACCGTATACGTAGAAAGTTTCTTGAGCTTACTTTACAAATGTTAGCCCTTTGTTGGGAACCTGATTCCTCTGTTCGGTCTGACGAAGGGCTAAGTCTCGTGGCCAGTTTATATCTATTTACTCAGTTGATAAGACCAAACTTTCTATTATTACCCCACACTTACGCGGCACTAGAGTTCCCTAACAATCGTAATCCCAGTTTTCAGCTAAGTTTCGAAAAACTTAAACCAAAACTTAACACAACAGCCAATCGGAGCGAAGGTGGACATCACCATTAGCCGATGAGAACTCGAAGTGCAAAGAGGCAAGCTGCGTGAAATGCAGCAAAACGCAGGTGACCAAATCATGATATGTTTTCGTTTTGAATCTGATTGGGCCAGTCACTTACCTTTACCACAGGAAATTAACGATGAACTTTTTTAACGCGAGTTTAAAAAATATCGCGCTAACAATGACTAGAAATGCTGCTGTTTTTTCCTTTAGCTACGTATGTTGAGACGTTCGCGTTGCAGCAAATTTGCGTAGAATAAAGTTAAGTGCACAAGTTTTTTTTCGAAAATTTCGCGTTAATTAAATGTATGTAAACCTAACTTTTGGAAAATTCGCGTTACTCTTGTGTAAAGTAAAAGTTTCCTCGCGTTTTGAACGTGCATCGTTAATTTCCTTTAATGAGCTAATATCTTCGCGGATTTCAAAAACAGTTGTGGTACAGGTACAGGTGCAAACCTGGGGCACTTAATTTTAGCCAGCCGGCCAATCAGACAGGTCCATTTATAACATGAAGCTCTTTAGTTCTCGGAATTTTATTGCAACATCAGTCGAATACTAATTAAATTTTATCCATTTTTCTTATATAATTTTTGTAAAAATTAAGATGATGAAAATACCCATCTGTTTTCAATTGACCTCTTTGCATATGTTGCATGGATGGGCAGTTCTCAAAATCAGGGTGAGGGCCCTTCGTTTTCTTATGTGTGAGACTATTAATTCTTGTACGCGTCGCCCTGGAGGGCTTTAAAGAAATTAGCTGCATAACTCAACATTCTTACTGTTCAAAACTTTCACTTGATCTTCCAGCATGGTCACAGAAACATTTCCTCTCCCCCGCGCATCATGGAGAACATGCCAAGCGATGGGCACAAGATACTGCTCTTTACACAGTAAGTTTTTGTTGAACAAGGCATTGAATGCATCCTTGTCTTGTCTCTGTAACGCGCTCGTCATCAAGATATTTTCGATTTCAGGTATGTACTGAGATGATAGTGATTTTGGACGACCTTCTTTGGAATCGTCGACGCCACATGCTCTTCGTACGTTTGACGTTTCTCCGCGGCAACTAAATGTCAAGCAAGTTGCCAAAAAAATGCTGTAAAAGACAGAGGGGATCTACAGTCATTTAAAACGTTTCTGATTCAGAGTAGCACCCCGATAACTCAAGCTTCCAAGGGAAACGAAAAACGGTTCGAGTTAGCGGGGGTTCGAGTTCTCGGGATTGGTGTTGAATTCCAATCATCCTGCTGATAAGAAATTTTCTATTCTTGCACAATCAACAGTCATTTTCGCACATTTAATTTGTTTTATAAGAGCTTTTTTCGAGTTCTCAGAGTAAATTTGAACCAAGGAAAATTAGAATTAGCCTAAATTAGCCGAGTTTGAGTTAACTGAGGGTAAATGATTGGGAAAAAGGGGTTACATCGAATAGAAATTGGATCTTGTTTGAGTTAGCGGGGGTTTCGAGTTGGCTGGGTGAGAGAAAGAGGAGTTAGAGGATTCCACCGTCATTGAAAACACAAAGCCTGGGATAAAAACCATGGCTCTGTCTACAGTCTTCCTAACAACAGGCTTTTCTGGAATAATGACTAAGGATATTCTTTGATTTATTCGAACTCATCTAACAACCTGTTACGACCAAGAATAACTGTTTAGTTGGCTAAAATGAAAATGTGAAAAACATCATTACTCAATCTGTTATTATTAACTCGAAGGCATACTAACCTCAGTCTCAGATGAATTGGAGGCATCATGAGGATTTCTAACAAATCGCACGGCAATAACCTTGTTTCCTCGCGAGGTAGAAGTGAATATGAAATCTGCTATACAGGTATTCTAGATTAAAATAGAGGGAGACCTGAACTTTGGTTGAAGTTTTTACTTCCCCTGCCTCCTCCGATCCTGAATCAAACGAAGTTAGAAAGAAAGGATAAGAGCCATTTTGAATTTGTGCGTGAGATACAGCGGCGATACCTACTGATATCAGTTGAAATTATCTGTTACTCGAAAATGTTTCTCATTATATATTTGTATGAACTGCTTCTAATCAACGTTTATTTCAAGTGCGACCTCGTTTGAAACTGTCAATCATTCTTTAGTGGAAAACTTCTAATAACATCTGAAAATAAATGCCCGGCAGTGATATCAACCATGTCTGGTCTGCGGTTCAAGTTATAAATTTGAACTAGATATCACATCTAAATGAAAATCAGGGGCAGCAACTCGCTGTACTTTAATCCTTTATATGCATCAACTTCTTTTCAGGTGTGGAATGAAGAATGGAAAACGATGTTTCTTTCTTTGTCACCCTGTTACAGGAAACAGCGTCAAGTAGTTTTAATTTTAATATGTTAACTGAAGTTACCAACCCAGAATGTTTGAGCCATTCAATTTGAATGCTTTGTTGGATCAGATGTGACGTTTCCCAGGCAAATGTCCTTCCAAGATTTTATTTGGTTTTTAAATTTTCTTTTATTTTGTCAAAAATAAAGTACTTTATGATGGACCCGCCATTGCAAATTAAACAGTGGTCGGTTGTCAGTTGTCAGGCAGCTTTCTTCTCTGGTATGAATCTCTCGCCTGGAGCCTCATGTTCCTGAAGTGCTTAAGTCACTTCTTTCTTAGAAGAAGAGGCACAACAATTGCTCGTTATGCATAAAGCTACAGAATAAAATACCAATAAAAAACAGAATTTCTGCCTTCGTTTTTAGGGTAAATATATTCGTTTCTGCCTCTAAGTGGCAGTATGGAATGGCTTTGCTGTATCCGAACAGTAGGTCAATTTGGAAATGGGTTATAGCCAGGGACTGAAAGGCCCGGCGTTGTGCGAGCGCTTTTTGCTTGCAAAAAAAAAAAAAAACAAAAAAAAAACAAGCGAATGAAACTAAAAAAGAAAACGATAAAAAACAACAACAAAAAAAGACGAAAGCAGACACACACAGACTACACAAAATGTAGTTTTCAAAGACCTTTATTTCTTAAATCGCCTTCTTATATTTAAAACAAAGAAATATACAAAAAAAAAACGTCTAAATTCGAGACACATCTCTATTGATTCTTTCTTGATTCTTTAACATATCTTAAATCCTATACTGATTACACTCTGTTCTTTTAATTCACTGGCTTAGAGAAAAGGTGCGTGTCAAGCTTCTGTGAAACCTTTAGTGCACGTCATGACAGATTGCAAATCGTCTCCAGCATCAGCAACACACTTCTCGATGGCTTGAAATCCCTCACGAAACTGTAAATACCAAGACAGTATTAGAGCAATTTTCACTGAGTTTCGAAAGTAATTTGGGATTGAGGTGGTTTGACTTAACTTTGCTCTGTGATTGGTCCAGGAATCTCGCGCCACACTGTCAACCAATCAGATGCAAAACTAAAACCAGTCAAGACTTGGTCACCCGCGTTTTATGAAGTTTGCTTGTTTTCACTCTGAGTTCTCATTCGCTATTCAGGTTATTTTCCTTTCTTCTGATTGGCCGTTTTAATTACCAATGGATTTCAGATTTCAGATAAACGGTAATTTACTAGTATCTCAATACCCCTTTGACAGTAGGGACACTCTTTGTTGCCACTAAAATTCGTATTTATGTCATTGCGATAATTTTTCATGAGTTCCTGCTGTATTTGTGCTCCTAAATTTTAAATTTTCAGAGAAAGTTGTACCTCATTTCAAAACAAGATGAAAATATAGGCGGTCACACTTATTTGGGAGTCAATGGCGGTAGTAAGTAAAAATTTTCTATGGGTAATTACTCACGCAAATACAAGTAAGTGTTTTGTTACAGAAGAACAAGCTGTTAATTTAACAGATAAACAAATAAAAAAATGAAGAATTGTGGTTCTTTAGAGTTTTTATTTCACCACTTTTCCATTTTTCAGCTCTGTTTATTTCTTATCTATCTGTTCCTTTATTTGGTTTTCATTCACTGATGTAGAACACAGAAAATTTGCTTCCAAGATTTGAAGACCTAGCATTCGTTTTACCCCTATGCTGGATGTCAAATTGAAATGTATTTAATAGATCAGAGCGATTTAACTCAACAATAACTTACCGATGGAATACAGGTTTTGTACACATCCTGGAAACAGTCGCTTATCCCTCTATCGGGATTTTGTTTACACTGGAGGAAGTATGGCTTGCAGATCTGTGTGGATAATTTGTAGTACATCGTTCGCTTTACCAATATTTCATAAACACGTATTGATAGAATCAAACACAAAAATCCCTGCTGTTGACAACACTTTGAATAATCTGATTCTTTTAAGGTCACCGTTTGGAAAAACAAACTGAAATTTCATACCATAAATGTCCTTGGTGGAAAAAGTGACAATAAAAATTTCACACAACGCTCGTAGTTTTTGAGATAAAGAATAAACCCTTCAAAATAAATTTTTACCAGTCTTTGCATCTGTTTCACCTGTTACACCTCAGTTCAAAATTCTAAATTTTCATTTCCATAGAGAAAACCGTCAAATTCTATTTGCGGCCTCAATCCAAAATTGCTGTTTTATCTACACTGAGATCAATTAGAAGGTAAAGTTGCCACCAGTATACTTGAAGAACAGTAACACACAAAATGGAAAAATTAAAGATGAGCTTAGTAAAAACACTCTTACCTGGGCCGCCGCCTTGTAAATATAATCAGGATTCTTCTGTGTTTTGACTTGAAACACGATGGACAAAATAAGTATAAAGACAAGGCCCTTCATTTTGTCTTAAAATTCTGTAAAACGTTCAACTAGTAAACGAGCGGTAAACCAAAGGGCTGCTTAAGATCTGCAACGCACAAAATTGAAACAAAGTATGATTTCGTGATCGAATCAATCATTTTAATCTTAGTGTTTACAATAAACCCTAAAATTGGAGCCAACCGACATTGCCCAGATAAAATGATAGTAGGTTAGTTATGTAGATAGATAAATAAAGGGGGAAAGTTTCTAAAGAAACGGTGGTGCTGCGTCGATGGGGGTAACAAGGTAATTTGTTTATATCACCTAAGTTGAAATTGTAAATTGGCCACCGTAACGAATTAGAAAGCTGACGTTTCGAGCGTTAGCCCTTCGTCTGAGCGAATCATTCGGCTAACCCATTACGGTGGCCAATTTAACCAATTAATTTTTTTGATATAACCTAATTATCTAGATAGATAAAGGTTCAATGCTCCATTAGGGGGGCATTGAGATTTTCGGTTTTGCGGTTCTGATTATTTTTCAGATCGGTTTCTCGGTGCTTTCTGGTGTTCATTGCGGTTTGCGTATTTTCTTGTTTTAGCATTTGGGTTCCCGCCTCTCTTCAACCTGAGCAGCAATTATGCGCCTCCGTTGATCTTGAATAGCCGCGAAACCTCTGTATGCTCCAATTGTCACCACTGTTCGGATCGATTTTAATAGGGTTCTTATCGGCTTTCACGGTTTTGCATGCGGTTTTCGGTTTTGATTGATTTGCTTTTTTTTTTTTTTTTGCGGTTTTGTGGCTTTGCCCGATTTTTTCTACGGTTTTGCGATTTCTAATCTACCCCAAGATCCCCCCTCCTCCATAGGTTCCTCTGCAAAATAGTAGATCGATATAAATAAGATTTTGGAAGGAGAATCTCTTTGAAAGTCACATTCCTAAGATATATAACAGATTATGGAAATTTCAATATCCAGTCTCAAGGCCCTGAGGATATCGAAAGTTATCTTTATCCTCTTTCAAACGCCAATCAAAAAGAAGATATTACATAGCCGCTTGGAGATAAGAAGTTTTATCTTCTCCCGATGAAAAATTTCGTATCTCGAAGCCGCCATGTAATTTGTTGCCGTTACATCATCTTTGACCAACAACCATAGAGTTATAAATAATTTCCCCTCCCAATATCCACCCGCGACCATTATTTAATCATTAATTTATACAATTAATGGTAGATTAACGGTTGAAGAGATCCATTATAAGCTGTTTGCATGCAGTTTTTTTCAGAAGCACATTCTTAGAAATCAATAACATCAAAAGACTTTTTCCGTGTTTACCTAAAATTCAAGTTTGGACAATTTTAAACTTGCTAGTGGGCTATTTTGGCCGCTTCATTGATGAACTTAAATATAACCTTGGAGGATTGTGGAGAATAATGTTGTATTAAGCTAAAAAAAAAGTCATATAATTCTAAATGAGGAAACCATTTACTCAAAATTCAGTCATACGCACGCAAACTCTGCTTAAATCTACTCAGCTATTGAAAAATGATGGAAGAAATCTTTAATTTTTTTAACTTTTTGCAGCCACCCTCATTTTGAGATGAATTTGGTTCAGTGTACATAATCGGTGTAAATATTTGCAAGGCTGACCTATGGGGAATCTAGTTATAATTATAGGTTCACGGCGAGAAAGTTTTGAAAATATTCGCCCGCTTAAGTGGAAATGTTATTTACAATGCAAGATGAGTTCACAGCAGTAACCGATTTCTTCTTGAATAAAATAGTTAGTTTCTCTTGCTGCTTATTACTCAAATTACTTTCAGCTGCTGAAAATGCGAAAAATATCATCAGAAACAAACAAACTGACTCGCTTATTTGAAGAACTTTACTAACGGTTACCTATTCGGCAACAAATTATGTAGCAGTGTATTTCCTTTTACTGTCACAATTTAATCATATGTAATGGTGTTATTTTTGCCGGTTTCCGGAGTAATTTTTCAGCCAAGGGAAATGACACAGCGTTAATGTCTCTGAAATTTCTGTAAAGAGAGAAAATTTCCTCTCTTATTGGTAATTACTGACAGAGTCATAAGCCACGGCAGGTAGTAAATAAACGATTGGACTCAACGCTTTAGCGCTGCCATTTACACGTGTTGAAAAGTGAACTTACAAAACTCACACTTCTTTAAAATTGCAAAACTGTAATCGAAGAAAAAATTTGATATCACTCCGTTCAATTTTTTGGGAATTAAAGATGACTCAGTTAGGCGACATGAAAGGAAGAAATAAGAAAAATGTTTCTTTCCTCAAGACCAAACATTTCATTTCCAAAATGAAGATATTTCATAGTTAGTTCCAAGGGTCAAAGACCGAACCATGAGTCTGACCGCTTAACTTGAACTTAAAAGGTTTTTATTGACATTGCTTAGTTGTTCGGGAACATTTACAAGCATTCACTGAAGTGCTGGGTCGACTCCTTGCAAATTTATGCGACGAACTTCTCTTTTAAAACGTGATCTGCCGACGTTACCTCGAAATCTGTGTTCCTCTCGCATTTTCCCTTCTCCGGCTTTATTTCGTTACCTGACTGAAATCAGATTCTGGATTTGTGCCAGCGACATTTGAACAAAAGACTTCTTCAAATAACATTACGATTTTTATCAATGCTTTAAATGAATTGAAACTGAGGTGACAAAATCGTAGCACCTGTTCCACTATTTATTTTGTTCTCAATGTAAATGTTCTACGAATTGATCTCCAAGCGAAGCGAAATTAGCCACCGGAAAATATCTAACGACCGAAATGGAAAATTAAGAAAAGAATAAAAAATACGAATCCATTGACCTCATCTGGGGAAACATTCAGTAACAGAACTTGATAGATACATGTGCTGCTACACTCAGAGACGCAGAAACATAGCCAGATGGTTCGCTACTGTTTTAGGAGCTTTTTTCCTGTTCCTTCTAGGCAACATAAAGAAAACCAAGAAATCACTTGGTCAAACAGACGGTCGAGAAAACTGTTACGAATTATCCACTTGGCGCGACTGCCTCCTTATCGATTAGTTCGGATAATCTGGAGAAAGTCTTGCAAACGGAGAAACTTCTTTAATGGATAATTTTACTTATCAACTGAGGAAGTTTTTAACGTTTGACCGAGTAAATAAAATCCGACTAAATGGCACGTAAGAATCGAAAACAGGAGATAATAAACTGTTACAGACGCATAACACCATTAAAATGAACTACTTCTTCGTTTCAACGAAATCTGTCAAAGATTGAAATAACACTCAAAACTATACATGATAAATATTTAACAAATGTGCTCACCGCTAATTGTTTACTTCGATCGAAGGGAAGATCTTGGACCTACAGGAGATCAGCAACGAACTGGGCAGTCTTATGGGAGTTGACGGTTTTAAACACGATCAGACGTATTCAGCATGTTTCTCAATGGATTGTATGTAAGCCTCATTAAATTTTATGATTTCGCTTAACTGCAAAATCTTCAAGTTAATTACTATCCGCCGATTCAAAAGCCGAGCAGCAATTAAAAGAGCTTCTTTTGTTGAAATTCACCATTGGGGAACAAGCTGCAGGGATCCTCTATTCTCAAACTAACATGTGCACGTGGCCTGTCAATCTATCACGGCTAGTTAAATTGTTTCATAGTAACAAAAACAAAGAGGAAGTTTCTGCTTAAATTATGTTTTAAAAGCGAATATCTTGAATCGTACCACCTTTTCACCGGCTGCAGGCATTAATACATAGACTGGGGGAGATTTCAAAGGCGGCAAATATATCTCAGTGAGTGCTTTTTTGACCAAAATCTTTTAATAAACACTCAAATCGCTTTGAAATGCAGCATTACATAAATATAAGTAGATATTTTCTGTTTTTATTTTGAGGATGCCGAGTTAGTTTCTTACCTTTTATTCCTATTTCAATTACAGTCCAAGGGAGGTATATCTGATTTTGAACTCCATTTGTAGAGGCGGATTTATGAGGCCGCCGATCGACCTGTCGAGCCAATTTTACCGTTGTTTGGAAAAAGAGACACATACATCAGGAATAAATTGAACTTACAAGATGTGAATGGAGTAAAAATCTTCCTCTGCGGTACCCCATAGATCAGGTGGTCAAAATATCAAAGATAACACTTAAGCAAACAAGTGAAAACATATAACAATAGCAATAATTTCCGAGACGTCCCATATTCAGTCTGAGACTGAAGTCGCTGTAGTGATCATCTGTACATGGTAAGACTCATGTGGGAAACAAAATTGTGGACAGTCCTTAACATTTCACTTTTTCCTGAACAAAGAAAATGATGATGATGGACAAAATTTTCACAGTGATCTCGCAATTCATTTCTAGTTTTCTCTTGGAAATGGTCGCGAATTTCTAATTATTATCGAAAAAATATCAAAATGCTCCAAGCTATCGAGCAATTGGGATTATACGAGCTTTTCATCACCTTAGATTGTTCTGATTCTGATTCCTAGACAAGATTTGGCATTAAAGATTCAACACATATATTTTCGAAAGGGAAAACGGCTATTCTCTCTTTCCTAGTTTGTTGCCTGTTAATTATTTCTGATAGGAGGCTATTGGATCATGAAACAGTTCACCAATCAGGTTTTTTACAGTTAACGGTTTAGACTGGCAAGGAGCATTCAACTGAACTGACAATTACGTGTGATCGTTCGGTTGAGCAATTTAAAAAAAAACCGCTGTTTGGTGGAACGAAGAGAGAAACCTTTGAAAAACGTTGCACGGACAATGACCTAATACAGGCTTAAGTCAGAAATGAGAATTTATTGAACAAGGCTGTATAATAGCTTGTGACTACCTCTTTAAAACGTGGATTGTAGGATTTTGTTCGGCGTGAAAGTAAAGAAATGGAAAAGAAAGGAATAAAAAAAAAAAAAAAAGAAATTTGAACCGTCAAGCTGAGCATTTTGAAAATCACTGATTTTTAACCTATACGTATCCTAAATGCTTCAAAAGAGCAACATTTTCATTTTGAATTTGGAAAATGGCCAACATGCGATGACAGCAAAGTTTGAGATCGCATGTATCAGAAGTTAAACAAGTTTGGCTGGCTGACGACTCAGCAGGGGGAGGGAGAGTAGAAGATTTATATCGCAGGTACAAGTACCTGCGCGAGGATGGAAAGCAATACTTGGTCAATGGATCAAACAGTTGGCCTATCTTGAAGTCACAAGAGTTAGGCGGATGAAGCAAAACGTGTCTTCGATGATGAAGTTAATATCACAACGGAAGGAAAAGGTATCTAGGGGCTGTTATAGGATCTAAGGAGTACAAAGATCAGTACTGCGCAGAGAAAGTTCAAGGTTGGAAAGGGGAAATCTTAACACTAGCAGAAATAGCTAAAAGCCAACCACATGCAGCCTATATTGTATTCACCAAGGGATACAAATCTAAATTCACTTATTGTATGCATGGTATACCGTGGCAACTGGCTGCGTCAGTTCTGCAACTTGCAACATTTTCTCCGAAAACAAGGT
>NC_142527.1:10490200-10495200 GCF_964205215.1 Stylophora pistillata | reverse complement strand
GACCAATAAAGTTTACTCTATAAGTGGCTTCCTCAACCCTGGACTTTACTGAAATAATTACCGAAGAGGTGTCAAGGAAAGGACAAAGGAAAATTCAGTTAGTTTGATGCAACAATGTTCTCGAAGCATAAATTTTCCTTCTCGGTGAGCAGTTTGTGGAATCCTAGTCAAGAATATCTGGAGTTCTTTCACTTTAACCGTGCCGCAAAAATAAAGGCTTAAAACGGAGCAACCAGTTGGTAAAATAAATTTTAAATAAACGGAGCGTGTACATAGATCTATTAACTAGTCTAGTTATGTCAAAGAGGTAATTATGTCAGCTGTTTTTGTATTGATGATAACGTCCTCAGCTAATGCAAATGGATGCAAAATATCAGAGGATGCTGTTACAGCTCTTGGTAGACCTCGATATAACAACCAACTACAGAAGCCTACCTAAAGCTGCACGCCTGGCAGCAGCAGCTCCAGTGAGTATGAAGTGCACGTATTGTCTGTTTACGAGGTCATCAACAGACGTCCCCCGGCCGCTGGTGACGCTACTGTTAACATTTTCAGTGGTGGAAGGTCAGACAGACCTCTTGTACTTGTACTTGCAAGCTACGAACCTGTTAATTGGATTCTCAAGTTACCAGCTGACATCACAATAAGTAGCGTGATATTGGTAAGTCAAGTACACAACATAGACTAGTGCACGATGCATAAATTAAAGGATGCTTTCTTACACTTCAGCTCATCAATCCTGTCAGTTTCATTTTAAATCTTATCCTCCCAGACTTAAGCATTGAATCAGCACCTTATTTAAAAAATATATGTGAAATGCCTGCAAAACTGTATTATTCTTTGGATACTCTTTGCCAATATTCATTTCGTCAGGCAAACACAAATTAATGGTACTTTGGGAACACTCCAAGAGCTAAGTTGAAAATAAAAATGCAAACTGTAAACAATGAAACAAGGGAAAAAAATCTAACTCTTTATTTCTGTGTTTGTAGGTTGCCTTCTACGTGCATGAAAGCTAAGTCAGTGGAGAAGTGGACCAAGTACAGGCGATTGAACGAAAGAGTTACCTCGGATCGTGGCCAAGAGGATATGGGAGTGATTCAGGGGGTGGAGATACTGTAGGGCTTCTCAAGTAAGAAAACAGAAAAAAAAATGCATGGAATGTTTTAAGTATTCCTCCCTCCCTACTCCCTCCTCCCCTAAAAGCAAAAACAAAAATAAAATAAAACGCTGACTTTCATACCGGGAGGTCTGGGTTCTAGTTTAGTGGCACGTAGGGACATTTGTACGGCTGCAGACAGCTGTTTCAGGGCAAACGATAAAATCTGATTTACTCCCCTTTCGCAATGAGAGTTCGAAAATTATAAGTATAATATGCAGAGCTGCAAAACCACTTGATCTTATGGGGATACGGCACTCACTTTGCGCATTTCTTTGTTTTTACATGGTCGCCGTAAAATAAAGCATTTATTAATACACGATATGATAACAGCGTAGCTGATGTGGCCGTGTCTAAGTCAAGTCCTGGAAGCAAAAGAAAGTTACAAATTACAAATACAAGGTTAAAACAAGACTATAGAACACTCTTAATTAAACATTGATAATTGAAAGGTGTAAAATTCAGGGTGAAATTTCTTAATCAATCGTTCAAAACTGGCCAACGAGATGGTAACTCCCCTTTTATTTGCAAGCCTGTTCCACAGAACAGTCACTCTCTTTTATTAGACTGAACTTCATTGAAAAGCCTGTTCCACAGTCACGCTTTTTTATTGAACTGAACTTCATTGGGAAGCCTATTCCACAGTACGGTCACGCTCTTTTATTGAACTGAACTCTAAATATAATCTGACTTAGATTTTAGTTTGTAAAAACAGAGTTCCTTTCTTAAATATTACTTAGTCTCGCGTTTTATCAATAGGTCTTACGAAGGTCAGCCATGCACTCATAATGGCATTTGTAAGTAAAAATAAGTAGTCGCTGAAAGTAAAATGAGTCGCGGTCGTAAAGGCTTCCATTTCGTGGCATTCAAAACGGCTTCAGTTGGCTTACACCAATTTAGTCGGAAAATGATTCTAGCAGCTCTTAATTTTAATCGTTTGAGTTCATCAAACAACGTTTTGTCGCAAGAATCCCAGACTCTTAGTCCATAAGTTATCGACGGCAATATTACTTTGTAGCAGAAGTCCTACCGAGCGTTAGTCGACTCTGAAACATGTTTGGACCGTTTTGAGATCACAACAGCTGGTGGGGGGCAACTTGATTGAAAAAAGTGAAGCCAAAGTTTAAACCCTGTAGAGGGCCAATAAAGATGCGGCGTTATATTAGCATAAACTCTGTCTTGCCCGAGTGTGGTGTTAAATAGAGGATATTACACTGCCGCGCGGGGATACGTATCCGCCCAAGCCGCCATGTAACGCTCTGTTTATTTTATAGATACTGATGAAATTTCCACGTAAAAAGACAACTTTTTATCATTCATTTTCGAAACAGCAAAATAGTGCAATAAAAGTGGTCACCTATCGCAAAATGCCTGTCACAAAAATATTATGAAACTCAGGTATAAAGTTATAAAGAAGAAATAAAGACAATAAAGCCATGGCGAAACCAATATCCCCACACGTGAAATATAAAAATAGTATCTTCATTGCGCGCAATGAAGATATGATTTTTTGGTAAAAGGAAAAACCCTGGTATTTCATCAGTTTCTATATAATAAAAATTGTTTCGGCACCAATCAGGGAGTTTACTCAAAATAAAATTAAGAGACTCGGCCACAATGTCAAAATTGGGGCCGGTTGCTTAAATCATGATGTTATCGGCATACCTACGAAGTTCACCTTCGCAACCGTGTTTGTTAAGCTGTCCTTACGAGCAGCTAAAGTAAACCCCAGACCTACCAGTATGAAAGTCCCCAATACTGTAACACGAGTTTGTTCTTATCAATAGTATGTCTTCCATTTTAAGGGGGAAGTTGTTCTGAAAGCCGCAAGCTTTTCTACTGGTACCGAACCAAATACTCTCGGACAACTGCCCCAAGGACTGAAGTTCATCACGCCTTAATGAAGGGAAAGATTGAAACATCGTGTCTATAGATCTACTGACCTATTAACAGTTAATCTGATTGATTTTATTGATTAGCCCATGTGTGAATTTCTTTTAACAGGAAGTTATACGAAAGGTTCGGTGTGGTGACGTCGTTTACGGGTACTTCCGCAGCAGATCAATGGTCTTTGAATGTATTTTCCTCAAACGGTACCTAACTCATTACTTAACTCATTAGTACCGATCATCAGTATTCTGGCAGGCTTGGCGCGGAGGACATTGCTGATTATTTTATTGGCTTAAAGCTAATAAAATAATAGAGGGTTTCAAATTTCCGTTTCCACAAAATGACTGACACTCATGATAATATAAAAATAAGATAAATTCCTCAGCGAATTTCTCTTGAAAGCTCCAAATATGGCCAACGATTAATAAATTCAAGGCGGAGTGACAGGAAAACAGCTCATGATAGCAGCTGACCGTCCATATGAGACAACCGATGGATACAAGTGAAACGTACAGGCCAAACCACAACAGTGACCGGGGTAGCGCCTCATAGTCCTTTTATAGTGCAAGCCCCTTTCAAAACAATGGCATCGAAAAGGTGTACCATACAATACTAAGTGCTTAAAGTAACCACCGAACAGCTGACAGTCAGGCTCAGACCGAAAAAAGATCGTTAATGATCCTGCATGACTTCACCTTTCAATCTAAAATACCTGGTGTTGCGTGTGGTTTTGACATAAATCTGTTACCTTTCACTTACGGATAACATGGCACAGCTAAACAGGCGGAGGTTATTAAAAACACGTTAAAGCATTATTCTAGGAGGATTTTGATTAAAATATATATGGTCTCGGAAACCTGTATATTGTGCAAATTAATGAGGTCCTTCTTCTCCTACATTAGCAGACAGTGATGGGTCGTTAGAGAAAAATATATATTTAGCGAAACAAAAAAGAACATTTTGCATCTTCCACTTCTGCCTCGGCTCTTTAGGTAGTACCTCAACGGTTAGAAGGAGCTGTTGAATACCAGTAGCTTATTCTCAAAAGACCTGATACAGAGGGTCACGACATAAATTATTTGCGTTTGTCTCCCTCTTAAACAGGGACTGGGTCAAGCATCATCAACAGCACGTCCCCTGCCACCACCGTCATCAGTAGTACCACACCTACCACCACCACCACCACCACCACCACCACCACCACCACCACCACCACCTCCACCACCACCTCCACCACCACCACTACCACACCGTCCACCTCATCCGCGACCAATGCGCATCGCCAGAAATGTTACAAGTGGGCCAATGGCTATTATTGTTCTGGCCAATATAGCAACATGAAAGCTGCCTGCATCGATGGGTATTGCGTCTGCACTAGCCAAGACTATGATTATTATACTTATTTGCGTAAGATTTTTATGCTGTTTCTGATTACTGTAAAAATTTCGATGTGGATGGCACATGCCAAATTATGCTACAATAAAAAAATTTCAGGTTTCAAGAAAAAAATGAAATGAATTGGCGGAATTCATTTCCTCTGTAGCAAAATCGCTCATTAGTGTCATGATCTTAAAACGAACATATTCATACCCGATGCCAAAAAAGCAGACAGAACTTCAGCGCTGACTTGAGCTGACGTAAACTGTTCGCTAATATCTTAAAATCTTTTGTTGGGACCTTATTTAGATATCAACATGCTGTTTCGTCCTTTTTGTTTTGATTGATATGTCCCCAGCTGATACAAAAGGATGCAAAATATCATTGGATGCAGCTACATCCCTCAGCAAACCCCAATATGATAACCAGCCGCAGCAATCTTTCTACAGCTGCACACCTGACAACAGCGGCTCTAGTCAGTATGATGACACGTATTGTCTGTTTACGAGGTCATCAACAGACGACCCCCGACCGCTGGTGACGCAGTGGTGGAAGGTCAGACAGACCTCTTGTA